>NC_051312.1:77511150-77811150 GCF_015220235.1 Choloepus didactylus
CAGACTGTTAAGGGAGTAAAAACTTTAAAGATTATGGTTGGTTTCCACATGTCGTTCAAAACAAAACAGCATAAACCATTAAAAAAAAAAGTGTAAAGAATGTCAATCAAGTTCAGATATAGACCACGATGGTCACATTGATACCAATACCAAGTTCTTTAAAAAAAAACCAAAACGCTTCTTCGCAGTTTTGTTTTAGTGTTTCTTTAGTAATGCCTCCAGCTCTGGCTTTGCAGGCCTGGTGAGGAATCCATCTCTGTCCCTGTCCCTGAGACCCGTGCTAGGGCAGGAGAGACCTGAGTGAGGGTCCTGGCCTATGAAGAGGCTGAGAGAAGGGACCCTGGCCACACGGGATGCAGAGAGAACCTCTCTTAACCGAGGGCTTATGTGGAGGTGAGGGCCAAGGGGCCTGAGGGAGGGTCCCTGCTCACAAGGAGGCTGAGCTGGGGGCGCCGTCACTGAGATGCTGAATCACGAGTCCTCGAGTGAGGCCCTGTGGCCCATGGGTCCTGAGCGGGAGGAGGATGTGTGGGTCACTGTTAGGGTCCTTAGCTGCTGAGGGAACTGAGGGTGGGGGCCCTGGCTCTGAGACGACTGAAGGGCTCTGGCCACTGAAACGTGACTGAGGGGCTGTGGTCAGCGGGAAGTCTAATAAGGTGCTGCCTCCATACAATTTGGGTAGATATGTGGGGAAAACTGCCCAGCGTGAGGCCCGATAGCTGAAGTCCCACAGCAGGATTAAACCACGGAAGCCTTTGATTCCTCCTCCTCCTTCTCGCTCAGCCTGACCTGCAGGTCTTCTGGTCACCAGTAGATGGCACTGCAGCTTCACACGGGGAGGGGGCCGCTGGTGTTGGTCTCCAGGGGGGCCCCAGGTGCAGGCAGGGACGACCTGGGAGGGGGAATTACGTGGCCGCCTGACCAGACTCCCTGTGGGGAGGGAAGCACCAGGCTGCGGGGCCCAAGGCTGACCCCCTAAGCACTGGCCACCTAGAGGCCATGTCCCATTGTCAGCAGACCAACTAGTTGCAAAGTCAGTGTGACTTTGTGTGTTTGATCCATTCATACATTCATTTGTCCAGCAAAGGTACACTTAAATCATGCTAGAATTTGTGCACGGCACTGAGTTGAACAGGGTGGTTAAACAAGGTCATATTGTTGACAGGTCCATGGTCTTGGAGGCAACAAATTTAATAAAATTTAATGAAACACCAATTTGCATCTGATAATGACTGTGTCTAACGATGTACACAATTTTCTGGGGCTCAAAGAAAGAATGGGGAGGTTGTGAACACAGGAGAAGAAAGAGCTGATACTGTGGCAGGATCCTAAAGTGTGAATAGGGGTTTTGTTTGTGAGGCCCAACGAAGAGAGGTATTTGGGGCTGAGCCAAAAGCTTGATTATGGATGTGGGGTGTGTGAGAGAGCCCGGGGAGATGAGGATCTGAACAGAGGCCAGAACATCTAGGGTATTGGAAATGGGTGGGCTGGAGGGATGGTGAGGAGTGGGAATGACAAATGTCTATAGGGTAAGATCATTAAGAACCTTGTAGCCCATATCTAGGGGTTTGATCAAGATCCTTTAACTGATGACAAGTCAGGAGATCTTCCAAGCAGGCAGATGAAATGTTCAGGTTTCTGTTTCATTACTCTGGTAGCCAAGCTGTGGGTGGATTAGAGGCAGGGCAGGCTGTAGGCAGCAAGCCAGTTAGGCAACCAACTTAGAATTTATGAGCGTTAAGCAGAGGAGGGGGGTAAGCAGGGGAACACAGGTTTGAAGGGTATTTAAGAGAGAGGATGAATAGGAATTTGTGCCAAAGTAGATGTGGAAGGTAGAGAGAATGAGGAATTTAGGAAAATAATAAATGTTAACCTATACTAAGCATTTAATATTTGCAATACTGACAACTCCATACAGTAGGAATTATTATCCCCCATTTTCAGATGAGGAGACTGGGGCTCAGGGAGGCTCTGAGGCTATGCTACTTGCTCAAGGCCATACGGCAAGCCTTGTCCCTTCCTAGTTTTCCTATCTTCAGCCTCATCCCTCTTCAGGCCACCCTCCACTCTGCCAATAGAGTGAGCTTCAGAAACCTTTCCTTAAGATCCTCCAATGGCTCCATGCTGTGTGCAGGATAAAATAAAGTCCAAGCACTTTACAGTTGCACACAAAGTTGGTGGCCATCCAAAGAGCTGACCCATCTTGCCATCTTGCCTGTATACACTTGTATATATGCCGGGCTGGTGATGCACACCCCATCAGGAAACCTCTCCAGATCTTCACACGTGCTGGCCCTTCTGCTCCATCTGCACCTGTCCTCTACCCTCTTGCCTGACCAATTGCTACTTGTCCTTCATGTCTCAGCTTAAATGTCACTTCCTTAGGGTAGCCTTTTGTGACCTAACCCATGAGGTTAGGTCTATGTATAATAAACTGACATAGTATTTTTCTTTCATAGCATTTATCACAATTATAGTTAAATAATGTTTTTTTGTAATTACTGGCTCAATATCATCTTCTTTTGCTGGACTATAAATTTCTTGAGGGGAAGGACCTACCCAAGGATATTCAGCGTGGCTTTTTTGTAACAATAAAAAATCATTAACAGAGAGGATTGGTTAAAAAAAAAACACAACTATATAATAATTCCTTATAATGGAATATTATGTAGTTGTTAGAAAGAATGAGAGATCATGCCCCTTTCCCTCAAATCCCATCCAAGATCTGTTGACAGAGGAAAAGACTCCAGCCTGATTTGGTGCTGGTTCTGCATAGGATGCAGTCACCAGGCAGAAATGGGTAGGAAGGAATGGAAGCCCATTATTCTCACTGCCTGGAAGGACACATTTCCTGTGATGGATATACAATGATACCTGGGTGGTGTCTGTTGATTTTGTTGGATAATCAGAGACTGAAAAATGCAAGATTAGAGAGTTGTTGATAGGATTTGGAGAAGGATTTGTAGATAAACCTTTCAGAATGGGCCCAGAGATTAAAAACAGTGTTCATGAACACTTACCAGAAGGTTCAAGTTGCAGAAAACAAAGGGCAAATGACTCACTCTGTGGATGTCAGTTGTGTTATCCTGGGTCCTCCCTCCTTCCCCACCTCCCCTCCATCCTGTGCCACACACACCAAGCAGAGCCTGAGACAAGGGCTTTTGAGTAGGTGGTTAACTTGCGAAGTGATTCCAGAGAGCAGGAGTGAGGACAATGGACAGTGAAACAGGAAGGAGACCCAATGCAAGGTGTATAATTGAATTACACGTCCTTGTGAGCAACTGGAGCTCAATCCACCAGGAATGCGCCCTGGGCAGAAAGGGAGACACAGTGAGGCCGAGGTAAATTGCTGTCAGACTCTACCTGCATGAAGCAGTTGCCAACGGCCAAAGTAAAAGTGAGACAAGTGGATGTGAGTTGAGGGCACAAAAGTGTCTGAAAGGTCAATCAACTTTCCTTCTCTATCTTCCCAGTCCTTACTCACTGAATTCAGGAATAAATGGGCACTGGGGGTTGGTTTGTAGACTAGGTTTGACCTTTTAATAGAATTTTCCTGGTTATGTCTTACTTGTTTATAGCTACTGCCAAGTACTCAAAGTACCAATAAAGTGATAAACTCTTAATCCACAGTGTAAGACCATATTTCAAGAGGATCAACCAACTATTGGTACCAGCTAGATTTTTTTTAAGACACATTCCATTATGTAAGTGACAGAGATTTGGTCTCATAGGAATAGACATTTATTCTGGGTTTGGATATTTCTTCCCTGCTTGTCATGCCTCTGCTAGCACCAATGTCTGTGGACTTACTGAATATCTTACATTGCCATTACCTCTCTCTCTTTTTTTTTTTTTTAGCTTTTATTAGAGAAGTTGTATGTTTACAGAAAAATCATGCATGAAGTACAGAGTTCCTATCCTATATACTTCCTTATTAATAACACCTTGTGGTACATTTGTTACAATTCATGAAAGAACATTTTAATAATTGTACTGTTAACTGTAACCCATCATTTAAAACAGGGTTCACTGTTTGTAATTACCTCTTGTTAGTGGTTATCTACTGTTGCATAACAAACCAATCCAAAGCCCAAAGCAGTGGCTTAAAACAGTGACCATTTGTAGTTGCTCATGAGTGCATGGGTCAGCAGGGAAGGTGTGCTGTTCTGAGTCAGTTGTGACTGATTTTAGCTGGGCTCCCTCATGTGTCTTTGGCCATCTGGTGGGTCAGCTGGGAGCTAACCGGTCTAGGATGGCCTCACTCACATGTCTGGTGGTCGGCTGGCTGGCAGCTGAGGTGATGCCGGAGATTGGCCCTTGTCTCTCATCATCCATCAGTCTAGCCTGGGGTTGTTTATGTGGCAGGGTCAGGGTCCCAAAAGAGAGAAAGGAAGATTGACGTCTAGGCTCAGAACTGGCACCATATAATTTCTGCTGCATTCTCTTGGCCAAAGCAAGTCACAAGGCCAGCCCAGATTTAGTGGGTGAGAAAATAGGCTCCACCTCTTGATGGGGAGAAGTTGCAAAGTCATATTGTAAAAGGGATGGATATAGGGAGGGGTGAGGAATAGGTGCCACTTTTGTGTAACGTGTTTTGTGTAATGTATCACAGCTCCATGAAGGAACTTATTTCATAGCCAAAGAAGCAGAATGATGGACCAATGTCCATGCCATTTATTGATTTCATTATGGACTCAATCAAGCAGAAGTCGCCAGCATTATGAAGAAAATGGATGCTCAGCTTTGACACTAGCGAGGGAACAATTTCTTGTGAGTTTGATGACTTTATGCTTTCTGCCAGATTCAAATATCCAGTGCTGTTTTTTCCAAAGTCCAGGGATTAAGAGGTGGAGATGGAAGCATCACTACACATAATTACACTTCAATAAACATTCTCAAAATGTTGGCTTCCTGACACCCAGAACCTACGTTTTTACTACCCAAGTTTGGGATATTTCCACTAAGGGACCATGGTAATGAACCCACTAAATTGGAAGCTGGAAATTGGTCATTTCCCATTTCTCATGCCACAGAGCAAAAAGGGGAAAACCTGTCCTAGTTTTGTCTAGGGTAGTTAGACTGTTTCTTCTCCACTCCTGATGGGTTTATTTCATATGGAGGAACCTCCACTAGAGTAACACTACTGGGTTCTCTCCCCAGAAGAGAAATCATGACTTAACCAAATGACAAATTTGGGAAGAATAAAATGGGCTTATTGGTTCAGCTCCTCCAATTCTCTCTCTGAGGGCAGGATGACCACAGGAAGGACGCATTCTGCAGAATGTTTAAAGGGGCCTGCCCCAGTGGGGAGACCTTGGTTTTCCAGCATGACTTGTGTCTGGTAATAGGTAAGCCTCTCTCTATTTCTGAGATAAATATTTCTATTTATTTTTAGGAAGTTCATTTATCCAATGATATAAGCCACCTTCTCCAATATTAACTTTATCAATAATGAAATACTATCTTGTCTTCTACTTTTTAACTGGTTTTGACATCAGGAATAAGAAAGAGATACTACTTATTGAGGATTCACAGAACTTCAACATCTGATTCATTGGACCAGGAGTCTTAAGGAAATAAATGGGGAGTGGAATTTGGGGACCCAACTAATATGTGAAGAGGTTTTTGATGAGGCCAGGGTCCAAAACTTTAGATTTGGACTTTAGTAAGTATGTATTTATAACCATGGTAGTTTTGCGGAAGCCTATATTAGGCCACATGGCTTGCTCTTTTATTGATGGAGTTGGTTTTGATCAGTTGTCACTGGGCAGGCAGCTTTGGACTTTCAGTGTCAGCCATGTGGGACTTTTACCTTGGTGGATTGCCACAACTCTTGGGGCTTTATCCACAGATGAGAATCTGTTTTTATAGAGGCAGGGCTGTGGGTTGCTCTTTGGGGTATAGTGGGTGGGACTGCTTGCTTTCAGTCAAAATGCTTTTGTCGAGGTGCATGCAGGTAATCACAGTACACATAAGTGTGGGCCTTAGCCAGATGCCACCTTGTGTGGCAGGAGGGTAGAAGAGGGAGGGCTCAGCCAAACACTGGCCTCAGCAGATGGTCTAGCAAACACACTGTGATAGTGGTCTCAGCAAAGGCACAGCCAGAGCAAAAGTGAGACTTGGATGCAATGTGCTGCTGTTTATCCCTGAACTACACGGGTATTAGCCTTAGTGATGTATATGGGCCATGTGAGGGTCATGGAGATGCTGGTGGCTGCAGTGGCCCTGGAAAACAGGGGCAGCTGAAGCAAGGGTTCAGTTATGGAGAAATCAGAATCCTTCTGTATCTGAACCTTAGACATTGGGGCTGCAGAACAATTATTTATCAATTGTACCATTCATCAGTGCGGATAGGCTGTTCCAAATTGTTTTGGAATGACTTCATCTAAGAAAGGGGACCATGTTGGGGTAAACCTTGAATTCTTAGGGCTTGTTCTCAGGCTCGAGAACCACCTGTCATCATGTGTTGAAGAGACCAAGACAGATGAATAAAAATGAAAAAACAGAGATGCATCCAGATCTAGTTGCTCTGAAAGAGAGAAACTGAGAAAGGGGAGATGGCAGAATTATTATTTTCTCAGAAATAGTGATTAGGGCCTAAATAAATCTAATAGGATAAAAAGCCTAGCTTACAGAGCTGAGACTGAAATGACACCCTCAACAGGAGCCACAGTGTGTGTGTGTGTTTTGAGTGTGTCAGAGCGTGTGGAAATTTGGACTCGAAGCTGGAGTTTAGAACTAATTTTACCCAGATCACATCTGGGTCACATTTAATGCCAGGCCTCTCTCACTTCGCCTCTCAGAGGGCAGCTTCCTCCAACCCACAGGAACTTGTAGGTTTAGTCTTAACGCTCCTTGAGTTTATCTTTTCTGCAGTGCTATTCTATCATCAGAGGCATTTTACCCATCTCAGTTTGGCTGATCCCACCAGAAGCTCCACATTACAGCTCACTTAAGAAGGTGATATTTCTCTCCAGTGCACCAAAGGAGAAGAATTGTTGGAGCAAATCTTCCTTTCTCTTAGAGTTCTCTCCCTCTAGTCTTTCCAAGATTACCAATAGCCTAAGTGGTTACATGCAGATTTCTTCACTACAGAGTTAAGGCAGTTTCAGAAAGGAGATTCATTGTGTAAGAGAGAAGGATAGGGAACCCTTAACTTAGAATTTCTCTTCTAGAAGGGATGGTATCTGCAGACCTAGGTCTTTCACAGATTCCCATTCTCCTCCTTCAAGGGCCTCCTATTCAAATTTGCTCCACTTGAAATTCCTCCAATTTCCTTGGGAAAACCCCACACCTATCGATAAGAAGGGATCTCACTCCTTGTATCCCTTTCTCCAAATTCACCCCTCTTGCCCTACTCCACCCTCCCAAGTCTGAGTGTGCCAATCAGAGGTAGGGGTCCCAGGACTCTAGACAGGTGAAAATGATGCTTTGTGCCACCAAGTCTTACAGAATTGTGTGTATGGGGGCAAGAGAGAAAGAAGCAGCGCCTCTGAGCCTGTAGTTAGTGATGGATTTAGATCTTCCTGGTAGGATTTCCTTTTCAATATTCCTACATGTGAGAAGGAATCATGACAGTTAGTTTTATTAATAGAATTGTTCTATTAGTTCATGTACTGCTCCCAGGAACAGACATTAAGTTTTAGAAAGTACAATCTAAACCCGTATAACGGAAGATATATTTCCTCAATTAGAAGGGCGTCTTGCTTTTCTCCAGAGTTAGTGGGCCCCATTATTGTGCAGAAAAGAGGTCTGGTTTCTTTCCTGCTCCGCCTGAGAAGCTATCAAAATAAAAAATAAGCTATATTACCCTTTAATGGCTCCTCCGTTTGTTAATTGAGGAAGGACTTCAGACTCAATAAATTCTGTTTCAACAGTCTGCTTTGGGAGTAGGGGTGGCTGCCAATTTTTTTATGCCTGCAAAAAGCCGCCTTCACATGAGTTAACCAAGTCAGTTTCAAGTCATTGCGACCAGTGATCCCTGTCTGGAAGAGAAATGGATTCTGGGGTTTGCAAGCAATAAAGCCTCAAAAGAATATGGATACCGTCCGCAGCACCACGGCACGGTGAGGAGTGGTGAAGTTTCTCTCATTCTGGGACGAGCTCTTTGGTGAGGCCTAGCTAGCTTGACTGGACTTCTGTTCCTCACAAAGAAGTGATGTCTGACTAGAATCCACCACATCAGGGCTCTTCTATGTTGGACACTTGTTAGAAAAACTAAGAACTGAAATATCTTAAAATTGCATGCTCCATAAAATATACAATATAGATTTCCAGGATTTAAAATGGGGCTAGAGAATGGGGAGCAGTTGCTTAATATGTGCAGAATGTTTAACTAAGTTGAGCATAAATGTTTGGAAATGACTAGAGGTGACAGAAGCACATATTGTGAGAATACTTAGTGCTGAATGGTGTGTGAATGTTGCTGAAAGCGGAAGTTTATAGTCACTTATGTCACCAGAAGGAAAGCTGGAGGTTAAAACAAGGGAATGTGTAACACAATGAATCTTGTGGTGGACAATGACTGTGATTAGCTGTACAAATATAAAAAAGTCCTTTCATGAACTAGAACAAATGTATGACACTATTATAAGGAGTTAATAATAGAGGGGTATATGGGAAAAATATAACTATTGCAAACTATGGACTATAGTTAACAGTAATATCTTAATATTCTTTCATCAACAGTAACAAATCTACCACACCAATACTATGGGTCAATAATAGGGGGTGGAGGATAAGAGATATAGGAGGATTTCGGTTTACTTTTTTATTTTTATTTCTTTTTCTGGAGTAATGAAAATGTTCTACAATTGATCACGGTGACGAATGTACAACCATGAGACGATACTGTGAGCCACTGATTGTATACTTCAGATAGTTTGTATGGTGTGTAAATATATGTCAATAAAATTGCATTAAAATATAATTTTAAAAAATTGCATGCTCCAAAAATTAAAATTCCTTATTTATTTTTTTCATAGTCATCACTTCTCATTTCCAAGGCAAGACAAACTCATGGTGAACATCCTGATCATTTTCACTATATTTAGACAGAAAGAAATTTTGTTATTTCAGCAGACATGATTTTTATAATACTTCCCCAATGAAGGTAAAATCAATAACCAATAACATTCCCCAAATCAAGGTAATCCATGTTTGAATGCATGATTTTCGAGAGTGCTGATCCATTCCCTCTACCAGAGGGTCATGGAGCAAGGGACCATTTCAGAACTACTGTTTTGTGTCCTTTCCTACCAATTTTAAATGGTCCCAAATGCTGAGGGAGGAAATAGCTTCTCTACTAACTGCCCTGTAATTTCATTTGCATTGATCACTTCTTGTCAAAAAGTGGATTTTAGGCTAAATGGGAGAACCCCGGCGTATTGTTATGGAAAACTTTGGCATTTGGGGCAGCACAATCACCGAATAGGATGGTATTATCTAGAGCTATGTGGTCCAGTATGGAAGCCACTAGCCCCATGTGGGATGTGCATAGTGTGACTGAGGACTAAATTTTTAATTTTATTTAATTTCAATTAATTAAAATTTAAATTTAAATCACCATATGTGTCTAGTTGCTATCATATGGAGAGTGCAGGGTGTGTCAGTTTGGATATATTATGCATCCCAAAATGCCATGTTCTTTGACGTAATCTTGTGGGGGCAGACGTATTCATGTTGATTAGGTTGGAATCTTTGGATTAAGTTGTTTCCATGGAGATGTGACCCACCCAACTGTGGTGATAACTCTGATTGAATTATTTCCATGGAGATGTGGTCCCGTCCATTCAGCGTGGGTGTTAATTTAATCACTGGAGCCATATAAAAGAGCAGACAAACAGAAGGAACTCAGTACTGAAGCTGACATTTTGGAGAACGCTATTTTGAAACGCAACCTGGGAGCAAGCAGACGCCAGCCATGTGCCTTCCCAGCTAACAGGCGTTTTCCAGATGCCAATGGCCTTTCTCCAGTGAAGGTGCCTTATTGGTGATGCCTTACCTTGGACACTTTATGGCCTTAAGACTGTAACTGTGTAACCAAATAAACACCCTATATAAAAGCCAATCCATTTCTGGTATTTTGCATTCTGGCAGTATTAGCAAACGGAACACAGGGCTAGAGAAACCCTTCAAGGAATTAAGGAGAATGGGTCTCAGGTCACATTACTTGCATAGGGCAACTAGATTGTGTGTGTTCAAGTGGCTCTATAATATCTGCATGCTTGTCTTGGGGCCGTGGATGAGAGGGCAGGGAGCTCATGCATGGTACTCTCCCCTTGGCTTCAGAAAAGTACAGCAAAGAACAAAGACGGCCATCTCAGTAAAAGGATGTGGGGTATCCTTCCCATATGGGGACAGTTTGGGGGATTATTTCTAGCTCCTACTCAAAGAATGCCAGCCAGCCCCTGACATCCTGCCATAGTGGTGACCCAAGGTTGTTTGCTCTAGGACAGATCAAGTACCTGCAAATCGGCCCCCACTGGATCCCCAAATTCCCAGAGCATCTCTGCCCTTCTCATCTCCTTAATTTTCCTCTTGCTCTTCTATTGAATCTGCCTGGGTCACAGGTTGGGTTGACAGATAAAATACAGGATGCCCAATTAAATGTGAATTTTGGATGAACAAAGTTTTTTCTTTTTAAGTCTAAGTATGTCCTAAGTATTTCATGGGACATATACACACTAAAAAAGTATTTGTTGATTATCGGAAATCTAAATTTAACTGGACGTCCAGTAGTTTTATTTGCTCATCTGGCAACCCTAGTCGCTGGAAATCTCCTGTCACCAGCATTGGTGCAGCTAAGGTCCCAGGCTTCCTGAAGTAGTTTGCGGAGTTGAGTAGCATCTAATTCCAACCAGAGGAAGGCTTAATACACATCCAACACCAACTTCCTGCAAAGTACTCTGATGGATGCTCTGGAGGCAGGGGGCTGTAACTCCCTTGGCCTCAGTCAATGTCTATGTGAAATGGCGATGACATTTAATCTGGACAGGGCTCAAACCCTGACTCTTCCACTTACCAGCTGTGGCTCTTGGTCATGTCCCTTCTCCTCTTTGAACCTCACATCTCTTCCACCAGCTTCTGAGTGGTGAGTGAGAATAAATAAAATGAAAAGCATATGCAAAGAATTGTGTGGCAGTTAGTGGGTTTTCTTCAGTACATCTGATCTTACTGGATTCTGACTGCTTCTCCAGTCTGCCGTGAGGTTTTTGGTAGCACAGCTGATTTGTCTGAGGAGTGAGCCCCTGGAGCAGCTGCCTGCGTGGGGTCCCAGCTTGGCTGATTACCAGCGCTGAGACAGGGCAAATCACCTCACCTCTGTGTTCCCTAGTTTCCTCACTGTGAAACCTGAGAGTAACTGTGACTATCTCAGAAGCTTATTGCCAGGATTAATTGAGTTAATATGCATGAAAGGCTTAAAACTGCCCAGAAAAAAACAATGCTGTTAGAAGTCAGTAGAGCAGCTTTCCTCCTGGTGGAGATGAGGAGGTGAAATGTAGTAGAGAAGGAGCATAGGGATGGCTTCCAGAGTGCTGGGAATAACCCGTTTCTTGTTCTGGATGTAAGTTTCACAGGTGTATACAGGTGAATTTGTGAAAATTCATCAAACTATATGCTTAAGATATGTGCATATTGTCTGTGTGTTAGACGGATATTGTGTATGGATATAGGCCTGTTTTAGTTTCCTGGCTGCCAAAGCAAATACCATGCAATGGGTTAACTTAAACAATGAGAATTTTTTTATTTTATTTTATTTTATTTTATTTTTTTTATTTTTTTATTTTTTTTTTTTTACATCACAACTTTTGTTTATTATGTGAATTTTTACAATACAAACAAAAAAAATACAGAAATGCAATATATGAATACAGCTAAAAGCAGATGGTGACTTTTTTTCTTTTCAAGAGGCCATGATTCCCATTTCTAGTAAAATAAAGAGACTGCACATAGGTAGAAACAGGTTGGTCGTTAGCTTCACAATTTTGCCTAGAAATGATCTATAAATGCATTTTCCCCCTGCTACTTACCATAAAGTGTAAAAAGGGAGTTAAGGGAAAGTTTCCTTGTTGGTTCCTACCATATGAAAGATGCTATACTCTATTTTAGCAAGGCCAATATATGGAAAATATCTAAATTAAATGTTATTACAAAAATGAAGCAGTAATGAGATTCTGGCTAAAGAGGGCACTAAATGAGAATAGTATATATTTAAAAGAATCCAAAACAAACAAACAAACAAAAAGGCTGTTATAAAAAAGCTCTAGGTGCAGTGTAAGCATATAGGTTTTTTTCCATGTGTATTTTTAAACAATGGAAGTGTCAAAAAATAGGGTCAACTGTGTTAGACTAAATTACATTATTGTATAGGCTGCATTGAATGGAACTTCTGTATTATAATTATCACAGAGAAGCATAGTTTGCATCATATTATGGCAATTGATCCTCAATGAAAACCTTCCATTGCTCTTTTTCACTCTAATTATTATTCTTGTTATTTTTGTGTGTGTGCTAATGAAGGTGTCAGGGATTGATTTAGGTGATGAATGTACAACTATGTAATGGTACTGTGAACAATCGAAAGTACGATTTGTTTTGTATGACTGCGTGGTATGTGAATATATCTCAATAAAATGATGATTAAAAAAAAAATAAAATAAAAAAATAAAAAAATAAAAAAAAAAAAAAAGAAAACCTTCCAGAGTCCTTTTATTTCAGAATATCCTGTAAACAATCAAACCACCAGAACATGATTGTACAACAGTAAAATGTTCTCTTGCATTAAATTGAAGACATCTGTTTTTTTTTTTCAAAAAAAAAGGGGAAAAACATAGGAAAGGTACTTAGAGCTGTTACTTTCTAAGTACACAACAACCCTAGACAATTCAAGGCATCTTAATCTCCATCAAGAACAACAACAACAAAATAGTAAGTTTGTCATGCTGTTAAATCCATCATTATGGATAAAACTGGTGCAAATTGGTCAAACGGATCCAACAAACACTGATGTCCAAGCTGGCATATTGGCAACTGATACGTAACTGGTGGTCAACAGAGGGTTTAAAAGATCTTCCCTTTCTTCTTGTTCTTTTCCAAGGTTCTTGAAGAGTTCTGTTGTTCTAATATACGTTGTTGAGCTTCCCAGTTTGCTTTCTCATCTTCAAACTGACGATGTTTTTCCTCTAGTTCTTTGTGCTGTGCTCCCAAATTCTTTTTCATTTGCTCATGGCGCCGTTGAAGCTCAGCTTCAGAATCCTTCAGTTTCTGAACTTTTTCTTTGACCTTCATCTCAAACACCTGCTCCATCTCCATCTCCATCTTCTTCATCTTGGCTACATGCTCCCTTCTTTCTTCCTCCATCTGTGCCAGAGAGCTCTTAGTAAGTTGTCCTTTATTCTTGTTGTTATCAACTCCGTTGTAAGTCACAGCTGCCAGTTTTCTGCTTCTGTAGTTCTCATAGTGTACATTATTAGTGACATCTTTCAAGTCTTGCATGTGCGTTCTTATCAACATATTTCTCAGAATTGTAAAATCACAATGTTCACCATTTTCAACTTCAGCAACACCCCAAGGATACTGCCTTCCTCTGACCCTTTTGCCATTAACTTCAATGATAGTATTACTACCCACCACAGCAAGAGGTAAACAGTCCTTTATCTTTTTAACAAGCTTATTTTCTTCTTCATCATCTGTTTCAGGAAATTCATATATTTTAATTTTATGTTCTTGGATTTCTTTCATTATCTGTTTTTTAAACTGTTGGCACTCCTCTGGTGTGAGTGTGTCTGCTTTGGCAATAAGTGGGATGATATTCACTTTTTCATGTAAGCGCTTCATAAACTCAATATCCAATGGTTTAAGTCCATGTCCTGAGGGAGCAATGAAATACAGACAGCACTGCACCCTGTTGTCAGGCATTTGTCGTCTGTTCACTCGAGATTCTGCATTTAGGTAGTCCTCAAATTTACTATCAATGTAGTCGATGACAGGCTGCCAGCAATTACTATTATCTACTGCATCTCCAAATCCCGGGGTATCAACTATTGTGAGCAGCAACTGAACACCATCTTCTTTGATTAAAACTTTGGATTGTTCCACCTGTACAGTCTTTTTTATTCTATGGGAAGGACCTGGATACTCTGGAGAATACAAATCTGTGAGAAATAATGAGTTGATTAACGTTGACTTTCCCAATCCAGATTCACCTACTACCATAAGTGTGAATTCAAACCCTCTCTTCACAGATTTTCTGTATACTTGATTTGGGAGATTTGCAAATCCCACATAGCCTTCAAGGTTCTTCTGTTGCCATGGTGCTGCTGTTGACGCTCCTCTCCTCAGCAGGAGCGGATCTCGTACTGTAAACAATGAGAATTTATTGGCTCACAATTTTGAGACTAGAAGTCCAAAATCAAGGTGTCATCAAGGCCACACTTTCTTCTGGAAGACTGTGCCATTCTGGGGTTGGTTGCCAGCAATTCTTGGTCTTTGGCTTTTCTGTCACATGGCAGTGCACATGGTAGCCTCTCCAGGCTTCTGGGTTCTGTTAACTTCCATCTTCTGGCTGCTCCCTGTGACTCTCTCTCTCTGTGACCCTATAAGACTTTACAAGGCCTTCAGAATTAGGATTAGGACCCATCCTGAATCATCTGGGCTGCACTGTAACTGAAGCAACCTCATCAAGAGGTCCTATTTACAAGGGTTCATACCCATAGTAATAGATTAAGTTTAAGAACACGTACATAGCTCCAAACCACTACAATGTCTCTTCCCAATTTTTTAAAAATAGAACCTGAAAATTAGCAAAAATTTCTGAAAGAGCTTTAGATTTTTAAAATCTGTGGAGTTGGTGGGGTCCAATCTGACATCTCAAGGAAACCCAGCTAATATCTAGGTTACAGGCAGAATAAACAGAATATTGCACTAAGATTTATTTTTTTATCTGCTTACTTATTCATAATGAAGGAAGGGTGGAGTTGGCAAACAGGAAGGACCAGGGAAGGATGAGGGTAGGGGGATCTAGAGGCTCGGAAGGGGTGGTGGGATTTGCTTGACTGGATGGAGGAGAGCGTGGCTCTGGATTCACTTTCTTCTGTCTCCTTCCCTGTCTTCAGAAGTCCTCTGTGCCTGGTCCAAAGCTCTCTGATGCACCCCTGAACTCTAGATTAGGGATGGCATTCTCAGTGCTCAGTTGTCTGAGGCAGGAGTGGGCTTCAGTTGATGGAGAACTATTTCTTTTTCTCTAAAGAAATTTCGTGAGCCATGGGACATTGATTCCACTTTTTATGGTGGAATTGAATCCATGCAGGATTCAATTTTTACCAAAATTTGACGAAAATAGAGCCATCAATCAGGGATGGCCTAATCCCCTGCAGAGATTCATTTGTTTTTCCTCTTTCTCTTCCCACTTTATTTAATTTTAATTAGTTTAAATTTAAAAACTGATACTTGATTCGATATTGAAAGCCTTTAGGTACAGTCACAATGATTTGGATAGGTGAATACACTTTTTCAACTGTGAATATTATGAAATCTAAATACAGATAAAGTATTTTCTATAAAAATTTAGCATCTGAATTGAGATGTTTTGTGAGTGTAAAATAAACACTGAATTTCAAAGGCTTCATATGTAAAAAAGAATGTAAAAAAATCTCAATTAGTTTTTATATATGTTGAAATGATATGTTGAATATATTGAGTTAAATAACTTATGTTATTAAAATTAATTTTGCTTGTTTCTCTTTGTTAATGTGGCTACTAGAAAAATTTAAATTATATACATGAGTCATATATAGTCATCCTGGGCAGAGCTGAATTGGAACTATATTTGGTCTTTCTCATGGTATTTGTGGTTATGGCACCAGGCAGTGGTAACACTTGGTGTGTCTACCCATGAGCCACATCCCTAACCTGTGGAGACCAACGGCTTCTCCGCAGGCCTTCTCCAGTGGTCTTAGCCTTAGAACATGCCCAGTATTTCCCTGGGATCCCAATCTGTCTCCTTATCTCCCAGGGATCCATTTGTACTTCGTGGTAAATCCACCAGGTTCCACTAGGTGGCACTGTAATCTGATTTCCTGAGGAAACTTCAATTCTTAACAAGTGCAAAAAGCAGTTTCCATTCTTCTTTTGAGGATTCACATTTCAATTTTTTTTTTTAAATTAACCTTCACAAATACAGTAGCATCTGGACTTTACACTTTTCTGTCCCCATAAGTTTTCCCATTCTAGATGGAGCCGAATAGGTATGTAGAACAGTTACAGGCCCTGAGGCATCATTACTCCCTCCTAAATCACCCTCCCAAACAAATTTGCCTTTGACTGAGTCTACTTTTGCTGGGGACACAACTCTAGGACCAGTACCTTTTCCTCTGCTCTGGTCTTTTTCTCGCGGTCCAGGCCCGGAGCAGTCCTCTGCACTCCTACGGGGCAAGAGTGTCTTGCTCATTATTCTCTAGCTCATCCTGTGACTTGGATGCAATTTAGCAACAGGAATGGCATCTTTAACAGATGCCCTGCCTATGTCTCAATATTTCCACATTCAATCCCCTACAATAATGAGGAGTTATGCTTAAGGTGCAGATCCCACAAATGGGGCAAATAGCAGGCAGTAGATTGATTTTGCATAGCATATTATCTTCATGGGAACTCAGTGCAGATTCCTGGGATACTAAAATACTGGGGTATTAATCTCAGGGATCATTCTCATTAAATGGGTTAACTTGTAGACCTATTAAAACATTTTTTTACGCTTTTCAGAGCCTCTCAGCTGCCATCCCTGGCTGGTTTAGTGAATGGATGATTGTGCATATGGTCTGGTTCTTAGCAGCTTCCTGTTTTTCCGCTTCTAAATGCCACTGCATTGCCCCTGCCTACAATAAAAGAAAAATAAAATAAAACCCACTAAATCCAAACAGGGTGCTTTTGTGTTGTGCAATATTGCTGAAGCATAACAAATTCCCCAAAGTGGAATGGGATGGGGGAGTCAATGCTATTCTTTGCCCAGGATGGCTCACCTTCCCCACTTTTCTAGCTGAGCTGATTAGTAACTATCTCTTCTATAGACACCAAAAAAAAAGAGGGTTATTTTCAAACAAAACGTCATAACTAAACAGCATCCAACCAATGTAATGCTAAATGTTATAAGTAGATTTATTTCTAGTTTTGATAGGGTGGCTCATAATGATTTCTCCTTCTCCAGCACCCTCAGGGGGGGGATGTTTGTGCTAAGATAAAGGTAACTGCAGGACTCCAGCTTATAGATACAATGTCCTGTAAGGTAGGTCACAACCTCTCTGGGGTGGCTGTCCATGGCACTGGGTCACGCCCATCTTTAGTGGCTCATTCTATTTCTCAGTCCAGAGGGCTGCCTATGAGGTAGGGCACACCATTCCCCAGTGACTTGCCCTGTCCTTTACTGTGTGGGTGGTGAAATATGTTCCTGGAAATACAATGAAAAATGTTCTGGGATTAGAGATGGTAGTTGACGAATGCCCTATTAGCTCAAGATAGAAGGTTGCAGTCCTCTGATGGTGGCTCCTCAGTGATTTGTCTTACTAAGAATGCAAACCGAAATTCAGTTGCGGTCTCCCTCCTGTCAGAGTGCAATGAATCCCTCCGATTACAGAAAAAAATTCAATAGAGTCTTTTCAGTAACTGTTCCCAGGCTTTTTGCCTTTTGGGACTTTCCAGGACATTTTTGCAGAAGGAACCTAACTCCTGAACCCTGACAATTGGCTCCAACAGCAGTAACATCCCCCAAAGTCCTGGGCTCCTGTCGACATCTCTGTGCATGGCGCTCTGACGCACCCCGTGTGCCTTGGCCAAGACATCCAGGTCGCAGCATGTTGATTGACTTACTTCATTGTTAAATTATTCTTTCTGCCCCTAATCCTTTTGGTGGGTGTCTATATATGATACAAAGATAGTGGTGGTGAGTGAATAATATGCTAGATGTTTGCCGTAAAAGGCATCCCCAAACTTCTTGGTCATAATATTCCATTTCTGAATCTTCCATCCATTCTGTTATTTCAGTTTCTGGAGGCAGTACAGAATCTCACTTCCTGCTGCCCCAAACTTATAGCTATTTTAACTGCCACTGGTACAGAGCTTCGTCACTGTGAGGAATGAATGGCCTTACTCCTTCCGTACACAGGATGTCCCTGACAAAGGGTGGAAGGTAAGGCTTGTCCACTGAGGCTCATTCCCTGTTAAATGAGTGGTTCTGTCTGTGCCACATGCTGTAACCTCTGATTCAAAGGTTATGTCCCTAGAGGATGACTCACTTTTTCTGGGCAGCTGAGAGTGAGGCTCTGGGTCAGGGGTGCCTCTTGTACAATTAACTCATATAGCCATCTCCCATCTGCTCATAGACGTTTTTTTCCATTTAATAACCAAAGACTGTTGGGCTATTATGTGAGACAAAGGGTTCCAATTCACAGAACAACCTGGCAACCTCTGGTGAATCCAGAGGCATCCAGTAGTAAGCTAGCACTTATCTTTTCAAAATTTTTTTTAAATTTTTTATTGAGATTGTTCACATACCATACAACTATCCAAAGATCCAAAGTGTACAATCAATTGCCCATGGTACCATCATACAGCTGTGCATCCATCACCACAATTAATTTTTTTTTTCAATTTTTAGAACATTTTCATTACTCCAGAAAAGAAATAAAGACAAAAAAAGGAAACTCAAATCCTCCCATATCCCTAACCAACCCCCCCTCCATTATTGATTCATAGTTTTGGTATAGTACATTTGTTACTGTTGATGAAAGAATGTTAAAATACTACTAACTGTAGTATATAGTTTGCAATAGGTATATCTATATTTCCTATATGCCCCTTGTTCTAGTTTGCTAATGCTGCCGGAATGCAAAACACCAGAGAAGGATTGGCTTTTATAAAAGGGGATTTATCTGGTTACACAGTTACAGTCTTAAGGCCATAAAGTGTTCAAGGTAAGTCATCAACAATCGGGTACCTTCACTGGAGGATGGCCAGTGGTGTCTGGAAAACCTCTGTTAGCTGGGAAGGCATGTGGCTGGCATCTGCTCCGGAGTACTGGTTTCAAAATGGCTTTCTCCTAGGATGTTCCTCTCTAGGCTTCAGCTTCTCTCCAAAATGTCACTCAGTTACTCTTGCAGCATTTGTCCTCTCTCAGCTTCTCTAGAGCAAAAGTCTGCTTTCAAAGGCTGTCTCCAAAATGTCTCTGTAAACCGCAGTTCCTTTCTCTGCTCCTGTGCATCCTTCAAAGTGTCCCTCTTGGCTGTAGCAAGCTCGCTCCTTCTGTCTGAGCTTATATAGTGCTCTAGTAAACTAATCAAGGCCCATGCTGAATGCGTGGGGTCACACCTCCATGGAAGTTATCCAATCAGTTATCACCCACACTTGGGTGGGGCACATTTCCTGGAAACAACCTAATCCAAATGTTTCAACTTAATCCCCACTAATATGTCTGCCCCACAAGATTGCATCAAAGAATATGGCTTTTTCTGGGGGACATAATACATTCAAACTGGCACACCCCACTATTATTAACTTCTAGTTAAAATGTCATACATTTGTTCTAGTTCATGAGAGAGATTTCTAATATTTGTACAGTTCATCACAGACATCGTCCACCACAAGATTCATTGTTTTATACATTCCCATCTTTTAACCTCCAACTTTCCTTCTGGTGACATACATGACTCTGAGCTTACCCTTTCCACCACATTCACACACCATTCAGCACCGTTAGTTATTCTCACAACGTGTACCGTCACCTCTGTCCATTTCCAAACGTTTAATTTCACCCTAGCTGAACATTCTGCTCATAGTAAGCAACTGCTCCCCATTCTTTAGCTTCATTCTATATCCTGATAACTTATATTTCATGTCTACGAGTTTACATAATTAGTTCATATCAGTGAGACCCTGCAATATTTGTTCTTTTGTGTCTGTCTTATTTCACCTAATATAGTGCCCTCAAGTTTTCTTTATCAACCCATTTTTTTTAAGACAGTTTTGTTCACACACCATACATTCTGTCCTAACTAAACAATCGTTGGTCCCTGTATAGTCATGTATTTATATATTTGGCACCATTGCCACTATCTATATAAGGACATCTCCATTTCTTCCACAAAGAAGGAGGAAGAGTCAAAGAAGGCAGAGAGACAAAAGAAAAAGAAAAAAGAAAGAGAAAGAGAAAAAAAACAAAAAACATGACAGCAATTGTCTTTTAAAAGCAGAATAATTCTCAGGTGCTAGAAGCACTGCCTTTGTCCCAAATCCTAAACACTTCTGCTTTATTTTTCCTTGTAGGATTTGCTCCCCACTCCACCCCCACCCAAATATCATCCTGGTGGGAGAGGCAGAAATCACAGAGACCTCAAGTCTCATCTTTCCTTCTCAGCTGCCCAGACTATGGCTTGTAACTTGGTCAGAGTCAGTCTCTAGGGCTCTCTATTTAAAGTATGTGGCCCTTTGGATGTCTCAAAATACGAGTGAACAAGAATTCCAAGGTGGGACATATGCTGACTCCAAAACCTGAACACTCTCATCAGCTGTTGTTCTTTGTTGTGGTGGGTGCATTACACATGCTTCATTACCTGACCCAGGCTTCACTACTACTACCCCTAGTGACTAGCCCCAGACCTGACTACATGTACCCATTCTCTCAGATCCAAGGTTAAGAATTCAATGCCTCTGCCACTTTTGTTTAAGGGGTCTTCACAACATCATATAGAAGGGCACCTAACCACTGAGGAAAGAAGGACACTAGGTTGCAGAATGATACCCTCTAAGGCACTGTAACATGATCTGTCTCCTCCAGAAGTTACTCCCCCCTAAAACACACACACACACACACACACACACACACACACACACACACACACACACACACACACACACCTCATTTGAAGCAAAAGAAGTCACCAGATGTTCTTGGTACAGGTAGAGACAGAGGCTCCCAGTGAGCAGATCTTTAGGATCCCTCTTCATTAGGCAGATATATTCCAAGGAGGCCCAGCCTTGAAGAAAGGTGTAGTAGATCTTCTTCTTCTTTTTATTTCAATAAAGCCAACCCTTCCTCAGTCTGCGGTGCTCTGGGGAAGGGATGGTTCAATGACAAGCAGGGTGGGCAATACCTTAGTTTTAGGTTTTAAAAGCATTGTTAGCTCAACCACATAGCATTCTCCCCTAATTTTTGCAAGACCCATTATATCTGGGCAATTATTAATCTAATTTTTTATGTTCTACTAGGAATCTCCAGCATTTATTAACTTTTCATACTGTTGTGGCTCAAACGTGAGTCCTTGCCCAATGTGCACAGATCTAATCAGCAGACACTGGGATACTGAGAAGAGAAAGAGTTTATTTAGCAAATACTGGCCTTACGAAGACAGGAGGATAATATTTTCCTCCATCTGTCTTCCCTAGCTGGAAAGGTGAGGGATATTTACTGGATTAAACAGAGGGTGGTGGAGTTAGGGATATTAGGGCTATTGGCACATTGGGATTGGTTAGCAAACATTCAAGTTAATGACTGCAAGTTGGTTATTATCATTGGTTGATGGGATCTATTGTCCTGAGGAGTGGACTTATGATGTTGCCGGAATTTATGATGGTCAGACCTCCTGCTTTCTTTCAAGTTGGGTGTTCCTCTTTTCTGGTGTCTCTGCCCACTTTGATTTCACTCGCTGAGTATTTTATGCCCTGGGCTCACCTCAAGTTCAGGCCTGTTCTTTTCAGCGCATGTCCACTAGTTTCATTTAGTTCTGTGTAGAAAGAAGAAAGCAGGAACTTGTTCTGGGGTTAGATAAGTCCCTCATTATTCATAAAAGAGGAAAGTGAAAGTTTTAATAAGTTAGTAAGGGAGGGACAATTTTAGTGGGTTAGAACGTGGCAGTTTCAGTGTGTGATTTTTACTATTAGAGTTAGGCAAAGTTTTCTCTTGGGTTAACTTTCTTTTTTTTAATTTTTATTTTGAAATACTTACTTTCAAACTTACAGGACAGTTACAAAAATAATATATACCCCAACAGAGAACTCCAACAAACCCCTACCCACCACCCACCCCCAGATACCCAGATGCACCAATTTTAACATTTTGCCATCTTTGCCATATCATTCTATATCTATCTATCCATCTATCTACCCATCCATCCATCCCTACATTTTCTGAACACTTGAGTGTAGGTTGTCTATGTCATGCTCCTTGAACATTTAATACTGCCAAGTACATTTCCTAAGAACAAGCATATCCACTTAAGTGCAAGGTTAACGTTCATTTAACTGTGCAGGTGTTCTGGCTGAAGCTGTTGAAAACAAGCATTTAGCTATGGGGTGTGTAAGAGGGAATTTTGGAGAAAAGAGAAATGCAAACTTCTGCAACCTAGTTAGGGAGGGAGCCGTTTTGGCAGTGGGGGCTATGAAAATGGGTCAGAGTCCACTACAATACAGGTCTTCCAGAGAATGAAATTAGGAGGCTATTTACGGGAACCCCATATTCTCAGGAAGGGGATATTGTGATACTGTTGGTGGTTAATCGGTGGGCTTCTGCTTTTAATGCCCATGATAAAGGGCTTGAGGGATTGAGGCTCAGCCATGCTCCTGATTTAGAGAATAGAAACCTTTGAACTAAGATCAGGTTACACTGTCTTAGGGGGTATCATTTTGCATGCTTGCTTTCTTCTTTTCTCACTGTCACAGGTAAGTGCGTTATTGTTTTTTCTTGGATACTCAAGGTCACACTACTCTAAGTTCTGCCAATCTGGGCTTTGTTGACTCCAGGCATTTCTGGGTTACCCCATGTTACTTTACCCATCTCATGGGCTTCCATTTTCCAGCATCAGCCAGTTCCTGTGGCATTTACACTTGAATTTTTGGGGAGATCAGTAGAACCATCAATGGCACTATTATTAAGTTTTAAGGTCCTCCTTGTTCTACATATACAGAGAAGAATTCAGCAGGTCTTTGAAAAATATCTATCCAAGTAGTTCTTGTTTCCAAATGCATTGGACTCCCTTAGCACCATTCTTCAAAGCTGGTGATTCTTTCACAGCTTTCCTGTAATAGATATTTTTGATTGCCTGCCCAGCATACAATCCTTCATTCCTAGGAGTATCCAGATTTTTATACAGATATCTTCTTTTGCTCCCATACCACTCATACTCCTGGGGAAGCTGACCATACCCTGCTCCAGAAGTGTGACTAATTTGTCAAAAGGTCATTATCTGCTGTCCTCAGTGATCAGTTAAGAACTCAGACCTAAATACATCAAAGCACAACACTTTCCTAGCCATAGGATTTGGTCCTGGATTGGCCATGTAACCCATAGAAGACAAGTGGAAATTTTCTGGGGGCTTCTGGGAAACAAATTTCCTATATTCTAAGAGTCCCCTCTTTCCTCTCCATCTTGTGCAGAGATGTGAGGCCTGGAACTTCTGTTGCTACCTTGCTCCTAACCTGAGAATGAAGAAGATGCCTTCAGGAAGGTGCAGTTGAGAGAACTGCAGGGAACTAGATTTGGAGGTGTGACTGACCCACACTTAATCATCACTCCACCATTGGCCTTTGTCAATTATATTTGAATTGGGATTTCTGTTTCTAAGAACTGTTTGAATTCGGTTTTCTTTCCCTCAGAAAACCCATTGGCACATTCCCAATTGGTGTCTCTGGGCAAATAAAGATCCACTGGAAGAGACAGTGATTCTCATCAGGCTCTCAAGGGAGTCCATTTTCTCTTGAGTTGAGCAGAGAGGGACCAGGCAACATGACTTTGTATCTGAAGTCAGGCATCAACTTAACATCACTAGATTTCCATCAATAGTTGCCCATGATGGACTATACATCTGTGAAGCTCTGCTCGGGTCCTTTGAGGCCCATGTAACTATTCTTTGACTACACAAGTCTCTTCCACCATTGTTATGGAATGGGCCTCATAGGGTGGGTTAGGAGAAGAAGGAGAGAGATCATCAGGATCAGTGAATTGTCTAGGTCTCTGGACCAACAATCAGCTTGCTGAGTATTGCTGAGATAAGGCCTGGGGTTTTCCAAATTGATACTAAAAATTCATGATTTCAGCACTAACTACCCCCTCCATGCCAACTCTCTCCCTCTCTACAGCAGAAAGTTCAAATCTTCACTCTCAGCATTTCTCTGGAATTACCTATTTCCAGGGAAAATCAAAAGTACCAGGCAGAGACACAATAAAACTCCATCAAAACAGACTACCAGCACCTACGTCCACTCATAAGAGTTTCATAGAAGAGGTGTCCAGCTTGCCCTCCTAGTTTGGGGTTGGGTGGGTGAGGCGCTTTACACATGAAGCCCAAGGAAGAGTGGAGGGGCCAGGGGTGGGACGGGGAAAGACCCAGAAGAAAAACTGCTACCCAACAGTAAGAATTAGAGAAGCAAGAAATGAGGGCCTGTGGTAAAGCCCTGGCAAAGACTATTAGGAAAACAACAGAGGCTGCCCCGCCTGCCCGCCCACGTTGCTCAGCTTGGTCACAAAATAGGGCCTCGGGCTAGCCAGTCCCAGATCAGTGGCGGAATGTCCCAGAGGCCGCCCGAACCCAGTCTTCAACGGTGTGGGGAGTCTAGGGCGGGCAGAGGCGGAGGCCTCTCTGGGATGCCTTTGCCTTGCTAACAGAACAGCAGTTTCCCTGCCCACTTGAAGCACGAAGTAAAATTTTTCGTGGCTCCCCTTCTGCGGTAGGGAAAGTATGTTCCATAAAGAGCCACACCGGGAAATTGACGCCAAGGACGCGAAACAAACGCAAAGCGAGAGGCTTGCGTGGGCGCGGTCCTGCTGAACCCAGTTCCCCGCAAACAGCGGGGCAGGGCGGAGCAGAAGGGGCACATTTCCCACGGACCCTGCTGCGGACATCCCGCCCCCGGCCCTCCCTCCCGCCGCGCGAGAAGGCCAACTCCGCCTGCCTGAGTCACGGCTGGAGCTGGGGAGGAGCTGGGGAAGGCGGCTCCCGGCCAGAGCGCAGCCAGCGGACGCCGAGAAAGCGGGCAAAAGGCGATCGGAATCATGGGGGAGAGCGCGCTGGAACCCGGGCCTGTGCCGGGGGCGCTAGCCGGGGGCCCCGTGCACGCCGTGACGGTGGTGACCCTGCTGGAGAAGCTGGCCACCATGCTGGAGGCACTGCGGGAGCGGCAGGGCGGCCTGGCTCAGAGGCAGGGCGGCTTGGCGGGCTCCGTGCGCCGCATCCAGAGCGGCCTGGGCGCGCTGAGCCGCAGCCACGACACCACCAGCAACACGCTGGCACAGCTGCTGGCCAAAGCGGAGCGCGTGGGCTCGCACGCCGACGCCGCCCAGGAGCGCGCCGTGCGCCGCGCTGCCCAGGTGCAGCGGCTGGAGGCCAACCACGGGCTCCTGGTGGCGCGCGGGAAACTCCACGTCCTGCTCTTCAAGGTCAGTGACCTCAGGCATCCCCCCAATCCGGGGCCTTTACCCGCCTCTGGGACACCATCCGGGGGCTCCCTCCCCATCCGCCTGCCACACCCACATTCCTGGCCCCACTCGCACTCCGCTGCTGCGCAACAGACTTCCAGAGCGGCACCGACTTCCCTCAACCCCAGCCCCATCCCTCCTTCTCAAGTCGGAGTCCAGCTTCTACAGTCAGATTAGCTCAGGCCGCGTCCAGATTTTGATCTGAGCCCCAAATGAAAATAATGCATCCCGCGGCAGTTCGTTACCTCTAGGTCTTGCCCGTGCGGCCACCATCCTCCCTCATCGCAGGCTCCTAACCATGTCCCACTTACTTCCTATACTTCTGCCATTCGCCTGCGGCCCTCTCTCACACCCACCGCGCTGCCCACCTTTTCACGCCTGATTTCTCTCTCCCACTTGGGCTGTGGAGGTAAAGGGTGAAGGCGGGTTCCCCTTGTGTTATTGAGGAGTGAGGCTTAGGCCGGTGTCGGGGCTGGGGCTGCGGAGATGCTTTTGCTGCTGGGGTCAGTGCTGTTGTCCATCACATGCAGGAGGAGGCTGAAATCCCAGCCAGAGCCTTCCAGAAGGCGCCAGAGCCCTTGGGCCCGGTGGAGCAGTGCGAGCTGGGCCCAGAGGTACCTGAGGCCGAAGTTGGGGAGAGCTCAGACGAGGAGCCCGTGGAGTCTCGGGCGCAGCGGCTGCGGCGCTCGGGGTTGCAGAAGGTGCAGAGCCTGCGAAGGGCCCTTTCGGGCCGGAAAGGCCCTGCGGCGTCAGCAGCCACACCCATCAAGCCGCCTCGCCTTGGGCCGGGCCGGAGCGCCGACAACCAGCCGGTAGCCGAGCTTGCGCAGGAGCCCACGCAGGAACCGGAGCCTCTCCAGGACACCGAGGAAGATCCCGAGAGACTTGCGGCTGCCGAAGCGGCTCTGCACCCAATAGAGAGTGCAGCCTGATGGGTGGTGCTGTCTGCTTCCCCCCTGTGCCTATGCCTTGTCCCAAAATAAATCCTCCTCTCAGAATGCAGCACTCACGCCCAAATAAGGAGGAATTCTGAAGCCACACAGCGCAACTCAAGCACACCCCCCCTTCCCGCCTCCTTCAGCCTAGTACTCTGTGTCCTTTAAAAGAGGAGCGGCCACTCACACCTCCTGCTTGTGCTCGCCATTAATAAAAATAATTTCACTTAATTCGTACTCGTGTGAAGGGATGGGGGAAAAGGGTGCACAGGGAATAAGGCCCGTGTTGGAGCCTGGAATGTGATTTGAGTTTTAAACCCACGATTATATGATTTTTCTACTTTCCACTGAATCCTGGGCTGGACTCCAGAGACATAGAGAAATATCCTGCCGGCCACCTGCACCTTTAAACACTCTTCTCATAAGGACATGTAATCCGAATTTTTTTCCTTAAACTTTTTATTTTGAAATAATCAGGAACTAACAAGACAGTTGCAAAAATAATACAAAACCCATGTAGAGAGCTCCAACATTTCTCCCCCATACCCAGATTTAACTTTTGACTACATTTCCTTGCTCTATCTATCTATCTATTTTCTAAACATTTGAGAGTAGGGTGTGTACATTATGCTCCTTGAACATGATACTTCATGTACATTTTCTAAGAGCAAAGATATTCACTTATGTAACCACTTAAGTACAGTTATCAAGTTCAAGAAATTTAACATTGATACAGAGTTTACAGTCTGTATTCCAGTTCTTTTCATGTCCAGGAATGTCCTTTTGAGCCTTTTCTCCTCCATTACTAGATCCAGTCCAGGATCATGTATTGTATTTAATTGTCATTGTCTCTTTAGTTGCTCTTTTTTTTTTTTTTTGAATGGTGAGAACATCTATACAACATAAACTTTCCCATCTGAACCACTTCCAAGCATACCATTCAGTGGGATTAATCACCCGTCATCCATTACCAGAACTTTCTCATCTCTCCAGTCAGAAACCCTGTCTATACACTTTATGCATTAGCTTCCCGTTCCCTCTCCCTCCTGCCCCTGGCTAACCTGTTTTCTACTTTCTGTCTCTATGAGTTTGCATATACTAGTTATTTCATGTAAGTGGAATCATGCAACATCTGTCCCTTTTGTGCCTGACTCATTTCACTCAATATGATGTCTTCAGGGTTCATTCATGTAGTGGCATGTGTCGGAACTTCTTTCCTCTTTAAGGCTGAGTAATATTCCACTGCATGTATGTACTACATTTTGTTTATCCATTCATCTGCTGATGGACATTTGGGTTGCTTCCACATTTTGGCAATTGTGAATAATGCTGCTGTGAACATTGGCGCACAGATTTCTGTCCAAGTCCCTGCTTTCAAAACTTTTGGGTATATACCTAGAAGTTGGATTGCTGAGTCTTATTGTAGTTTCCACCGGGGCTGCACCATTTTGCATTCCCATCAATAATGTACGAGGGTTCCTATTTCTCAGCATCCTGGCCAGCACTTGTTTCTTTTTATTTTAAAAAAATAATAACCATTCTAGTGGATGTGAGGTGACAATTTCACTTAGCAATCAGTTCATCCCAGCACATCTTAATCAGTGTCAACTAATGATTTTCCTCTACCGCCTCTTAAAAGTTGAGTTTTCCAGGAGTCTGTCCCAACCCACTTCTTGGTTTTGGGTCCTCCTTGGTTGATGTTCACTCCCGGGCCTCTCCTCCCAGCCACATACACTCCAGACCACTGTCTCAAGCTGCATTTGAAAAATACGGCCAACTCAACATGTCCAAATCTATCTTCTACCAATCTATTTAATACCCTTCAATTTCAATTCAACAAAGATTTTTTGTGGCAGGTACTACCAGGCATTGTTAAATTGTTCCTCCTCCTGTGTTTCCTTTACCAATGAATGGCACCATAATCACGCAGAAACCTGGGAGTCCTTGGCTCCTCCCTCTCTCTCACCCTTTCCCACATGGAGGGGTTATCCTATTGATTGGATCTCTGTGATCTGTCCACTTTTTTTAATATTCCATTGCCACTGTCCATTTCAGGCCTTATCTTTCACCTGACCAGTAGGTGAACTGCCCGTCTGATCATGTTGCTTCCCTGACTCAGGCCCTGCAGTGGCTCCTACGGCTTTCAGAATGAAGTCCAAGCTCTTTAGCATTACGTTCGAGACGCTTTACCTTTGTGATCTGGTCCCTGCCTGTTTTCGCAGCCTCATCTCTTGCCAATTTCCCTCATGCTATTACTGAGCCACACTGAACTACTCGCTCTCGCTCTCATCTCTACTGGCCTACAAGAACTCAGGCAGGCACCCCAGTTTCATGGCTAGGTGCGTCTCTTCCTTACTCTCAGTGCACACTTACCCATGTCTGCTGCTAACCACACTAACTGTGATTGTTTGCAGTTACTTTCCCCACCCTACTCCACCAGACCATAGCTCTTTTGTAGTAGGGACTTTCTCTTACTCATATTTCCCACACCAAACACCATGCCTGGAACACAGTAGGTCTTCATGAGGGTCTGGGCATAGTTCCCTGCATCGATAAAACAAGAACATCACTGAAGAAAAGTGAGAAGCGGGAGGGGTTGACTAGGTATGGGGTGCATGGTCATCCTCTTGTTCATTCATTCAGTGTCATATAATATTTTTTGAGTACCTACTATATTCCAGGCCCTATGCTCAGTCTTATGAATGCCAATCCCTGCCTTCAAAGAGTTCAGAGTTTAGAGGGAGATACAAACACAGATAATCATAATGAGTGCTGTAAGTGTGGTGGCAGATATACATAGGTTATTTTGAGAGCAAAGAGAGAAGGGACACATCCCAATCCAAAGGAAGAAAAATAAGGGATGTTTAAGGAAGTGTTCTTGGAAAAAGTAGTGGTGGGCAGTATAGCTCAGTGGTAAATAGTTTTTATTCTCAGTTCCCTCTTCTATGAAATGGGATAATGATAGCCCCTATTGGGCTGTCATGAGTATTAAATGATGTAAGCAAAGTGTCTAGCACAGTGCCTGGAACATAATTTCTGCTTAATAAATTTTAGTGTGTAATGCATTCATACACTCATTTAACACGTTTACTGGTTTCCTAGTTTATGCCAGGCACTATATTCTGAGTTGGAGATACAGTGGCATATGAGAAAGGCAAGATCCCCCCCTACTTAAATCTGGTAGTGAAGACAGGCAATAAACATGTAAACATATACACCAGATTAAAAAAAAAAAAGGATACATGAAATCAAAGTGCCTTCTGGTTATGAGCTATGAAAAAAATAAAACAGATTCGGGATAATGACTGGGGTGGGATGGAGTGAGCTGTGCTTTAGGTGAGAACTTCTGGGATTAATAATGGGACCAGAGTAACATGTATGAATTACTCCTTGATACTTGTGTTCAAAGAGTGTGAATTTTTCAATTTTCATGGGTTCAGTTAGAAGAACCCAAGCCCCCAGCTGCCAAGATTGGTGGAAAATCAATTATCGGTTCTTTTAGGGCTTCTCTCCTCTCCTTCCTTAGATCGTACACCAGGGGGCTCACACCACCTCGGTGCCTCTCAGCCCGTGAATGTCTTGCTGCTGTTCCTCCTTATGGCCACACGATGCCGCTGTTGAGGTACCAGTGTCCCAGTTAATGCCTTCTCTCGTTACCCTGTGGTCTGCCTGTCCAGCTCTGCTCCTGGGTCCAGGGGTCTTTCCATGGAGGGTGGCTCTGCAGTAGTTGCATTTCCAAGCCTCAGTGCTCAGATGTCGCCACCTTCCCAGCAGCCACCATCTTCAATATTCTGCTGTCACAGAGGGGATGACTTGACTAGGTTGTTTTCTGTTCCAAAGGAAAAATGAATCCTTGTTCTTCTTCCAAATCCCTAGGAATCCATCCAATTTCCAATTTCAACACACAAACAAAGTTAAGAGACCAACTGTGCATGTCCTACTTAAGTGTCTTGATAGGTCATTGGGAAGTATATGAAGACCAGTAAGCCTGGCCTCTGACCACTGTAAACCCAAAGGCTTGGGAAGTGTCTGTGTGTTAATTTTTATTCCTTCCTGATGGTCTAAAGCAGCAAATCAAGTTAAAACAAAATTAATCTAATTTCTTAATAGCTCACTTTGTTACATTACATTCTCATGGTCCCTGGCTACAGTTATTATTTTTAATATTATTATAAATTAGAGGGAGTGGGGTCACTGACACAGAGTATCAAGTTGACATCCAGCATGTGCAGCATTTAGGCAGCTGCCAGCACTGTTAGGCTCAGAGGGATTGATCTGCAGTAACCAAACTCACAAAACAGTGATGAATCTGAGTGCTCGATTCAATAATTTCCCTAAGCAATCTAACTGCCATGTGGCAAGAGTACTCTAGATAGCTAGTCAGAACATTTTCATCCTGCACATAGTCTACGTGGGAAGCCAAAACAAGACCTTAAAGTGTGAATAAGGAAATAGAATAATGGAAACTGGATGAAGATAATGGGCATGAGTACCCACCCTGATATGCCCATTTTCTACTGTGATATTCTTTCTACCTGTTTAAGATATATGCATTCTTGGTAAGAAATTTCCTCCCCTATTAAGTACTGGAGTTCTTTTTCACTTTCTTTTGTTGAGTGTTGAGGAATCATATAACTTCACTGGTGAAGGGAACTCAAAAGCCATCTAGTCCACCCACTTCAAACACTTAAATGTTCTGTACCATCTTGCTGCCAAAGGCTTAGTTGACCTATACTTGAAAAAGTCCGGTGACAAGAACTCACCTCTCAGGCAACTCTTCTTTGACAACTTAGATAGAAAAGTGTTCTTTGTACTGAAATCAAAATGTGCCTCTATGGCTTCCAACATGTTGCAGCTGAGCCCCCTTCAGCCACATCTGAAAAGATTCCTGTATTTCTTTGGTGTGTATGTTCTTAGAGTCTAACTTCAACAGGTCATATAGGACTGATTCATCTGGGACTTCTCCCACAATCTCTTCTCCAGGCCAAACATTACTGTTTTATCCAGCCATTTGTATGATATGTTTTCAAATCTTGGTGGCCATTCTTTTGTGAATTGTTTTAGTTTATCCATATCCCCTTTAAATAGGGAGGTGGCAAGGGGTCAGGGAGAAAGCATAACCTTTGTCATCAAAGATATCTGAGCTTCATTGCTAGTAAATAATTATTCCTTTTTTTCCAGGTCTATTATGAGGACTAAATAAGATTGTCAATTCACTCATTCATTCATTTGGTATTTATTGTGTTAGGTGATGGAGATCAATAGTGTATTTTACAGATAGGGATGCTGTCCTTGTAGAAATAACAGTAAACCACCAATTGTAATAGAGATTTTTTTGTTTTTTTTTTTTAAATGCAATTTTGAGATATAGTTATACACCATATAATACATCCAAGTATACAGTAAATGGCTCACAGTACCATCATATAGTTGTGCATTCATCACCACAATCAATTTTAGAAAATTTTCATGTAATAGAGTTTTGAGTAAGTGCTATGAAAAATCTAAAATTCTATAGGAGCACACAAATGGGGCATCTAGCCCAGAAGCAATCACACGGGAGGTCTCCCTAAGAGAAATGATCTTCCTTCCAACCTGCCTTCCTCTTCTATTTATTTTTTATCCTATTCTTTTTTATTTTTTATGTAAAAATTCAAGTGACTTTTTAGAATAACCTGAGATACATTTTTTTTAAAAACCCACTCATCTGAGTTTCCCATTGACACATTGGATCTAACATATTGAAAACTGTGCTCTTTTCTTAAAAGTCAAAATTCTTCTCTGTATTCACGTATCTTAGAAGTGTTGCACCCAAAGATGACCTGATTTTTCCCCATCAAATCCCCATATCCAATGAGTTACCAAGTCCTGCAGATTCTCTTTTTCCCCCAAAGTTCATAGGAAATATCGGGTGGTGGTGATTTTTTTTACCATGATAGATTTTTAAATTTTTAATTAATTTAATTTTTTTTTAAATTATTATTCCCAAACACTCTGTGTAGCAACCCATGGCCTGAGCAAAACAGGCCTGCAGATCTTTGGTGCATAGCAGTCTGCATGACCTAGGCAGCCAAATGTTTAACCTATTGTCTTTCTAAGCCAGTACAGAGAAAAAAGGGTAAACTGACCTTAAAATGTAACTTTATGAAAGCAGGCAGGAAGTGAGAGGCTCTTAGTCTCACAAAAAGAGCAAAATGTAATTGTTCAAGTGTTGTTCTAGTCCTTCCTGCACCACCCCACAGGTCAAAATGACATATTCCTGCATCTATGCTCCCCCCACCCTTAGGAAGGCCTTTGTCTTAAACCCTTATAAAAGGCTTTCTGCCCTTTTTGCATTGCTGGGTCGTCTTCTCTGTGAACGTGATGTCTGCCCAGCCTGAGAGAGCCGTCATGATCTCTCCACGATTTCTCACCCTGTAAGAAAGCCCTGAATAAAAGCTCATGTATCAGAAAATGCTCATTGTCTTCTTTGGCCTCTGGACTGGAATGGCCCTCTTGGGCGCGACAATTGGCAGAGCCAGTCTGGAGAATTAAATAGCCACCAGCCGGAGACTAAAGAGATCCTGGGCACTGAAGACATGAACTTGGGGAAGGTAAAGGAGAAGGCCCCGGGTGGGATACCGGGGTAGGCCTGCCATATTGATTTCTCAAAAAGAGATGATGAGCCTCTGTCTGAATGGGAAATTGATACTAAAGAAAGTAGGCGTACTTGACCTCTGTTCCAACAAAGGGTTAAAGCAGAGGGAGTTCAGCACCCTGATCCCCCATGGAGGGAGGAAGGTGGGGCAATGGCAGCAGCTTCTGATCGGAGGGTGCTCATTTCATCCTGGGAGTTTTCCCCAGCGGAATTAAGAGATACTAGTAACCAATATTGACAAAAACCTAGAGAGCCATTAGCAAACTGGTTGCTCCTGTTTCATTTTGTGTTAAACCTTGCTAACACATTATTTAAAATATTTTTAGATTTTTTTTCCAGTCAAGCTGTGTTAGGCTTCACAGGGGAAAACAACAATGGACATTTGCTGTGCTTCCACAAGGATACCTTCAAATATGGAAACCTCCAGAAGAGCCTGACTATCAAGTTCTTGGGTTTTGTCTGGTTAGGTAAAACTAAGGCTATTCCTTCAGCTGTTGTTGTTAAAATGCAAAGTTATCTCACATTGCTTACTTCTGAACAGTTGATGGGTTTTCTTGGTTTAAGTTGTTAGGAAGTGTTTATACTCTGTGTAGTATGAATTTTAAAACTTTTGTATACCCTATTTAGAAAAGGAAAAATGTGGGAATGGGACTTTCCACAGCAGGCTGGTTTAAAAGACTAAGCAAACTATTATGCAAGCCCAGACTTTAAGGGGGGGTGGACCCTGATATACCCTGTGATTTGGATGTGGCCAGTGCCAACATGGGCTTTGGGTGGGGTTTGTGGCAAAGGCAACAAGCTAAATGTGTACCTGTTAGATTCTGGTCCCAACTATGGAAGGGCACAGAACTCAGATATAGCCCTTTAAAAGAGCACTTGTGCACAGTTTGTAATCCTTTGTTGCAGGAGTTGAAGGTCTAACTCAGGTGCCCAGTAACCTTACAGAAGACCATATACATATAGATATGCAGATATGGGACACTATAAATGAGCCCCATTTGGGGAGTGCTCAGGTAAGCACACTGACAAAATGGAAAGTCTACCTCCTACGATGTGGCATCTTTGACAACGGCTCTTTAAAAACAGAGATGCATGAAATTTTAGGACCGGCCTCCTATGTGAAAGAGCAGCATTCTCTGTTTCCTGTTGATCCTCCCGAGGTGGCTCCTCCCATGCCCACTGTTGACGGACAAGGAAATGCACCTGACTCTGCATGGATTGGCACATGGGTAATCTGCTACCTGGGCAGCCATGACTGTCCAGCCCAGTACTGACACCGTCTGGTGGGAAGACATCTGAACTGCCTGCCACAAATATAAGAGAAGCATTTTTCATGTCTCTGCCCACAACACCAATTCATTACCAAGTAACATAGAAGCGAATGCCCTAGTGAAATTCCACAGCCTGACACAAATGATGCATGAAGTGGCTGAATGGCTGTGCCGGAAGACTGGGTACCGAGGACACCAGATTCCTGTCACCTGGTGGCAAGTAGACTATAATGGCCCCTTTCCTCTGTCCACAGGGACAAAATATACCTTCACCACTGTGAATATGACTAAACACTTTAAAGATGATAGAAACAATGGACTCATTGTGTAATGGCTGTATCAGCATTAACTCCAGATAAAGGGGCTGGCTGCCTTCAAGCCACAATGGGACAATGATAATAACTCTCCCTTGCTTGTGCCACAAACACTAGAAATTGGGGAAAATAAGGTCAGTTGGCTCTGGTTCTGGCCCATGCAGCCACACTGGTTGAGAATCCTAAGCCCATGGGTATTAGAATTACATAGGAAACTAACTGTAGTTCTGACACTGAAGGGCTCCCTGCAGGGGAAGGAAACATGGTATTTAAAACCCCCTCACCTGGAACTCTTCTGTCTACTATGAAGACTCAGTTTATATATATTATTAAACCACTCAGCTACCCAATTTAATGCTTACATGTATTGTTAATTCTTGTTAAAAAATAAATGTGTTACTGAAATGTTTTAGTATTTAGCTTTCTAACAAGTGTAATGTTATTGGTAATAATATGTTGTGAAATGCTTACGAACAATTTCCAGAATTATTTTGGTAACTTGAATGTAGAGGGTATGAGGGATGTCTTTTTTTTATTATTGAAGGAAAAAAAGTCATTTTTTCCTAAATGGTTGTATCAAAATAAAAAATAGGGGATATAGAACAAAATCTGAATAAATATAGAAAGTTGCAGAAAGTTGGTGGAAAGGGAAATTTATTTCTGTGATCAATGTTGAAAAAAATGGTAAAAACTAGATATAGAATAAAGCAGAATGCCTGCTAGTGTTATCCTTTGGCTATTTTAGCCCAGGCAGTACTTGTGCTAAATGGTAAAACTCATTAACCTGGCCATAGCACCACTTGCTAATAGGTTTATTATCTCTCTGTACCAGTGTATTATTACTATGTTGTTTATTGTATTGTTGTGAATTATAGATGTAAAGTCTGTCCTATGGTCAATGCAAACTGTTGTGCAGGAGTAAATTGTAGCAACCCGTGGCCTGAGCAAAACAGGCCTGCAGATCTTTGGTGCACAGCAGTCTGCATGACCTAGGCAGCTAAATATTTTACCTATTGTCTTTCTAAGCCAGTAAAGAAAAAAGGAGTAAATTGATCTTAAAATGTAACTTGATGCAAGCAGGCAGGAAGTGAGAGGCTCTTAGTCTCACAAAAAAAGCAAAATGTAATTGTTCAAGTGTTATTCTAGTCCTTTCTGCACCATCCCCCAGGTCAAAATGACATATTCTGCATCTGTGCTCCCCCCACCCTTAGGAAGGCCTTTGTCTTAAACCCTTATAAAAGACTTTCTGCCCTTTTTGCATCGCTCAGTCATTTTCCCTGCGAACGTGATGCCTGCCTGGCCTGAGAGAGCTGTCATGATGTCTCCACAACTTATCACCCTGTAAGTAAGCCCTGAAAAAAAGTTCATGTATCAGAAAATGCTCGTTGTTGTCTTTGGCCTTTGGACTGGCATGGCCCTCTTGGGCTGCAACACTCCACGTTCCATCTCCCTCCATCCCCTAGGAACCTTTGATCTACTTTCTATCTGTGTGAATTTGTTATTTCTAGACATCTCTTGTAAGTGGTATCATACAATATTTGTCCTTATGCTTCTTGCTTATTTGACTGAACATAATTTTTCAGGCTACAGATTCCTTATTAATAACCCTCATGAATTCTTTTCTCATTAATACCTCTAATAAATTCAGGGCCTCTATGAGGACTTGAGAAGAAAACCCACATACTGGAAGGCAGAGCTGAGAAATGGAAAGAAGTTGACTGTTGTACTTTCTAATTGACAAAATGGAGCTAATGATAGTCCCTGCCTTGTAGGTTTGCTGAGTTAAATGGGGGAGTAAAGTATAAAATGCTCAGTACTGTGCCCGGCACCTGGCGGCTAATTGTTCATTGCTGTTTTGTTATTATCACTGGATCCCTAAATTCAGTCATGCAGGAAACTGGTTCTTGCCACAGACATTTTCATTTATATGAGCTAATAAATATACTTTCTGCTTAACTCCAATTTTAGTTTTTTCGTGTGTTGGTGTCTTTCCTCTACTGCTCAGAGTCCTGACAGATAATGGTGCCATCAACACTGGAAACATCACTGAAGGCCAGGGCACCGTCTTACTCGTCCTTCTCTCCCCAGCACCTGAACATTAGGAGCATAAGCAAGTTTACCCTAGTGAGGTGCTAGGAGTGCAGGGATGGACAAGAACCAGCCCTCAAGGGGCTCGCTCCGTTCGGCACTGTTTGCTTTTGGAGCTCTGTGGCTTCCTCTCAGGGGCTACTTAGGCACAGCGGGCACTGTGCTGAGGGCCCACAGTGCTTTTATGGGCCCATGGACATGTTTAAATTCTTTTAAAATTAGAAGAAAAAAAAAGAACTTTTGTTCAAAGCAAACGCTTCAATACTTTAATTATAAATGTTAATATATTTGTCTTTATATCTGTGCAGTTGCAAAAGCATACTTTTAATTTTGGGGGTTTGGAGGCAGGAGCCCATGAGAGCAAGTGTGCCTAGGACCCACAGAAGTCATGCTGCGGTTTCTGCCTGTTGTCTTCATGATTTTTTTTTCCTTTCCTACTCATCTTTTCTCATCAGTCTACTGTGTTTTCTTGAGAAGCTGTAGTCAGCTTAACTTTTTTTTTGTTTACCTTCCTTCTTTGTCTCCTTTTCCATCCCTCCCCTCCCCTCGCTTCTCTTCCCTTTCCTAGGTTTTTCTCACTGATGTTTCCCTTATGATATCCCTTGTCCCTTTGAAGCCAAATACATTTATAGGATTTTGAACAATCAGGATAACAGGGAAACAAAGCTTCCTAGTTAGATCCTAAGTGGAGTAGTCATGTGAAGAAAGAATAGTGTTGAAATATGTGTTGTATGGACAGTTAATATAATTAAATGGGAGAATAGAACTAAAAATACAACTCATTTTGTTTGACAGAGACTTTCTGGAGCAAATCATTTTGAAGTAAGGTGAATTCTCAAATACAAAATTATTTTAATGACACCATTATTATTTCTTTTTTTATAAATGCAATTTTATTGAAATATATTCACATACCATACAATCATCCAAAGTGTACAACTGTTAACAGTATCATCATATAGTTGTGCATTCATCACAATCAATTTTTGACCATTTTCATTATTCCAAAAAATTAAAATATAAGTTAAAAAAAATACCCAAAATGCCCCACACCCCTCTCCCCCCTTGCATTCGTTTACTTTTTGTCCCCATTTTTCTACTCATTTGTTCATACACTGGGTAAAGGGAGTGTGAGCCACAAGGTTTTCACAATCATATCATATAAGCTGTATTGCCATATAATCATCTTCAAGAATCAAGGATACTGGATTGCAGTTCAACAGTTTCAGATATTTCCTTCTAGCTATTCTAATAAACTAAAAACTATAAAGGGATATTATATAATGCATAAGAGTTACCTCCAGAATGACCTCTCAACCCCATTTAAAATCTCTCAGCAACTGAAACTTGGTTTCATTTTGCTCTGAAATTTTGGTCAAGAAGGCTTTCCCAATCTTATAAAGCCAGGTCCAGGCTCATCCCTGTGAGTCTTGTCCCACTTTGCAAGGGAAACTTACACCCCTGGGAGTCATGTCCCATGTAGGGGGGAGGGCAGTGAGTTTACCTGCACATTTGGCTTAGAGAGACAGGACACATCTGAGCAACAAAAGAGGTTCTTTGGAGGTGACTCTCAGGCTCAATGATAAGTAGGCTTAGCCTCTTGTTTGCAGTAACAAGCTTCCTAGGGGCAAGCCCCAAGATCGAGGGCTTGGCTTACTAAACTGGTAGTCCCCAAAGCTTGCGAGAATATCAGGAATTTCCCAGCTGGGGAAGTTTACTATTTCCACATTTTTCCCCAGTCCCTCAAAGGGGCTTTGCAAATACTTTATTCTCTGCCCAAATTACTCTGGGATATATCGGGGCTTCACAGCAACCTGTACAAGCCAACCAGATCTCACTCCCTATTCAAGGTTCCATGTAATTATGGTGTTTGAATAAACTGACCACACAAGTTAAATTACATAGTTGCTACAGAAAATATAGATTTTGCACCAAATAAACATCTCTTCCTTTGGTCTCACACAGAAGGTGAAGTTTTAAAACACAGTTGATATCATCCTCTACCCTTTAGTCTGATCTGCAGTCTTAACCAAGTCCATTTTATTCATATCTCCAGTTGAAGTCTCATCTCCTTTTCAGCCTCTTCAACAGTTGCTGCATGGGGCAATGCCAACACTCACAGCTGCCAAACTTTGGCTCCAAGTCCCAGGCACCACACAGACACCCAAAGCCCCAGGGACCAACCAGGTCACACACAAACAGTTCAGCATCTCAGAATTTAGAAAAAAATTGTTACAATTCATGAATAGATGTGACTGCTGTAAGAGCTTACAATTGAAGAAACTTTACATAAGCCTTCCCCTGATAACCCATGTTCCCAAATTCAACTTTCAGAGTTTGCACATTATTGTTAGTCCATATTAATGAAATGTTATAATGTTTGTCTTTTCATTTCTGGTTTATTTCACTCAACCTACTGTCCTCAAGGTCCATTCACCTAGTTGCATACTTCACAACTTCATTCCTTCTTGCCGCCACTCAAAATTCCACAGTTCACCACTCAGTTTTATCAATTGATGTACCCTTAGGCCACCTCCATCCATTGCCAATTGTGAATACTGCTGCCACAAACACCAGTGTACAAATGTCCATTCGTGTCCCTACTCTCAGTTCCTCCAAGTGTATAACCAATAACAGGATTGCAGGACCATAGGGCAACCCCATACTTAGCTTCCTGTGGAACCACCACACTGCCCTCCAGATGGGCTACACCATTCTACTTCATCCAACAGTGAATAGATACATCCCTCTCTCCATGTTTTCTCCAGCACTTGTATCCCTCTGTTTATTTATTAAAGTTTTATTCACACACCATACAATCCACCCTAAGTAAAAAAATCAGTGATTCCCGGTATAATCATAGTTATGCATTTACCACCACAGTCTATATGAGGACATTTCCATTTGTTCTGCAATGAAAGAGGAAGAGGAGAAAAAAAAAAAAGTGAAGAATAAAAAAATATAGAAGAAAAGAATAAAATAAATTAAAATAAAATGAAAAGGTCATACAACAACACCACCACCACCACCAAGAATTCCATACCACTCCCTTATATCCCCCTCTTATAGATATTTAGCTTTGGCATATTGCCTTTGTTACAATTAATGGAACCTTATTACAATGTTACTGTTAACTACAGATTTCTATTTTGCATTCATTGTATTTTTTTCCCCTATAACATCCAGTTTTCAACATCTTGCAAGGTTTACATTCATTTGTTCTCCCCCAGGTACAAACATTCTTATATTAGGACACGTAATCACCATCATTGACCACTCTAGGCTTCACTAAGTTATACAGTTCCCTTCTTTTGCATGTCATACATGCACCTAACCTTCCTCTTTCACGTGTACTCGCACTCATCTTTGTTCAGAGTACTTACAGTATTGTGCTACCATCACATAGTATTGTGCTATCTATTTCTGAATCTATACAATCAACCCTGTTGAACATTCTGTACTCCTTCAGTATCAGATGCATGATCTCTATCCTCTTTCTCTTTCCTGATAACCTGTGTTCTCAACTTTAACTTTCAAGTTTTCCTTGTTAATGTTAGTTTATATTAGTAATACCACACAGTATTTGTCCTTTTGTTTCTGGCTAATTTCACTCAACATAATATCTAGTGTCTACCATTTTGTCTTTTGGATATTATATGTCGTATCTTATTTTATTTTTATTTTCTCTCTTTCTATTTTTGTTCTTACTAATAGTCTTCATTTCTACACTCTTCTCTGAAACTCTCATTCCTGTCTTTTCCTATCTGCCTGTAGTGCTCCCTTTCGTATTTCTTGTAGAGCAGGTGTCTTGTTCACGAACTCTCTCAGTGTCCGTTTGTCTGAAAATATTTTAAACTCTCCCTCATTTTTGAAGGACAGTTTTGCCAGATACAGAGTTCTTGGTTGGCAGTTGTTCCATTTCAGTATTTTAAATATATCATACCACCGCCGTCTTACCTTCATGGTTTCTACTGAGAAATCTGCACACAGTCTTATCGAGATTCCCTTGTATGTGATGGACTGTTTTTCTCTTGCTGCATTCAGAATTCTCTCTTTGTCTTTCGACATTTGTAAATCTGATTAGTAATAGAATAGGTCTATTTGGATCAATTCTGTTTGGGGTATGCTGTGCTTCTTGGACCTCTAACTTTATGTCTTTCATAAGAGTTGGGAAATTTTCATTGATTATTTCCTCTATTATTCTTTCTGCCCCTTTCCCCTTCTCTTCTCCTTCTGGGATACCCATGACATGTATATTTATGAACTTCATGTTGTCATTCAATTCCCTGAGATACTGCTCTGATTTTTCCATTCTTTTCCCTATCTGTTCATTGTGCATAGGATTTCAGATGTCCCATCCTCCAGTTCATAAATCCATTCTTTTCCTCTTCAAATCTGCTGTTTTATGTCTCCATTTCTTTTTTCATCTCTTCTATTGTGACTTTCATTCCCATAAGTTCTGCCGTTTGTTTTTTCAAGCTTACAAATTCTTCTTTATGGTCACCAAGTGTCTTCTTTATATCCGTCATCTCTTTTGCCATATTTTCCTTCAACTCATTGGTTTGTTTTAAAAGATTTGTTTGAACATCTTTAATTAGTTGTTTCATCTCCTGTATGTCATTTGAAGTGTAAGTTTTTTCCTTTGACTGGGATATATCTTCATTTTCCCTAATGTGACTTGTAATTTTTTATTGTCTAGGCATCTGGTTTCCTTGATTACTCCAATCAGATTTTCCTAGACCAGATGGGCCCAGATCTCAGGAGAAGGATGTAATCAGTAACAAATTTCCCTGAGGATGAGACCGAGCAGGTTGTCAGACTTTCCTGTGAGGCCTTTAGACTCTGTGCTTTTCCTATCCTGCCCAGCAGGTGATGCTTGTCAGACCACAGCTCCCCACTGGCATAAAGAGGTTCCATGCCTTTAATTCTCAGTGGACCCTGTCCTTCCAGAAGCTGAGGGTTTCAGAAGCCAAGCTTATGCTGTTTCTACATTTTCCCTTTTTTTTCCCCCAGGCCTTAGGGTCTGAATTCCCTGAGGGAGGGCTGCCACTCAAGCTGGGAACTTCATGTTGTCATTCAACATGGTCTTTTCTTAGGGAAGATAAGACCTTTAGAGAATTATCTACTTCACTTGACTTTTTCATTTCTCTCTCTGATTCTCTTAACTCTACCCTTGCCTGGGTCAAGACTGACAATTGAAAATGCCTGAGGCTTTCTCTAATGATACTTGGAATGAGAGAAAAAAAAAAAAAAGAAAAAAGAAATCCTTTTTTCAGAGCCAGTCCTCAGCCCGCCAGATTTGCTGGTCGACTGGAGTTGGTACCCAGTTCCATATGCCCCTTCTCTTGGGACACAGCTGTTTTCCAGTATTCTGAGCTCAACTGTCTCCCTAAAGCCTCTGTTTCTGTTTATTTATTATTTTTTTCCCCTCAGTTTTGCCTCTTCTCTGCTGCGAGTAACCTCAGTGTTCCTTTCCTGCTTATCCTGCGTTTATCTGTGCTAGTAGCTTGTATTCAGTAGTCCAGATTTGTTAATTAAAACCACAGTTGGAGATTGGTTGAGTTACTTTCCCTTCCTCTTAGTAGACTGCTTCTTTTTTCCACAGGGAAGTGTTCCAACTCAGCCTGCCAGGCAGATGGGGGAGAGGTGCCAACTCCGCAGTTTGGGGAGCTTTACTTACAGTTTTATGCTGCAATCTCAGCCAGTCCACCCATTCTGGACTGGTGTACAATGTGTCAGGTCACAGATATCCCCCAACAGTTGTTCCAGACTATTTGCTAGTTGTTTCTGGCTATTTACTAGCTGCCCCAGAGGACTAACTAAATTCCATACCTTCCTATGCTGCCATCTTGCCCTGCGTCCTATTATTTCTTTTGTCCTTTATACATTTGCATGCCTCTCTTTTTTCTTTGGTTCTTTACCCAATTTCCCAGACTGTCCACCTGTTTTACCCTAAGTTTTACACTTCTCTAATTCTGACTGGTCAAATTGTTTTGTAATACCATTCAACTTTTTAAAAAGTCACAGATGTGTCCTTCTTATTTTTGCTTACCATTTGAAATTAACATATGTGTTGATCAAAATTTCAAATGTATTATTCAGATAATTTGATCATTATTCCTCAATTTTGTAAACTTATTTGGAAGATATATGTCTTATCTTTAGCATACTCTCCCCCCACCATTTTGAGAAAAATTATGGATTAATGACTATTCTTTTTTTTTTTAATTTCCTTTATTGAGATATATTCACACACCATGCAGTCATACAAAACAAAGCGTGCATTCAGTTGTTCATGGTACCACTGCATAGTTGTGCATTCATCACCCAAATCAATCCCTGACACCTTCATTACCACACACACAAAAATAACAAGAACAAAAACCAAAATGAAAAAGAGCAATTAAAGTAAAAAAGAATACTGGGTGCCTCTGTTTATTTGTTTGTTTTCCTTCCCCTATTTTTCTACTCATCCATCCATAAACTAGACAAAGGGGACTGTGGTCCATATGGCTTTCCCAATCACATTGTCACCCCTCATAAGCTACATTTCTATACAGTCGTCTTCAAGACTCATGGGTTCTGGATCGTAGTTTGACAGTTTCAGGCATCCACCACTAGCTACTCCAATTCACCAGAACCCAAAAAGGGTTGTCTATATTGTGTGCAAGAGTGCCCACCAGAGTGACCCCTCGGCTCCCCTTGGAATCTCTCTGCTACTGTAGCTTATTTCATTTCCTTTCACATCCCCCTTTTGGTCAAGAAGATGTTCTCCATCCCACGATGCCGGGTCTGGATTCCTCCCCAGGAGTCATATTCCACGTTGCCAGGGAGATTCACTCCCCTGGGTGTAATGACTATTCTAAAGACTCAATTTTTACCAATTCACTGGATATTTTCCCCCAGGTGCTTTCCCCCTGATTCTTGCTCAATGGGAGCACTTTTCAAGATGACTTGTGTGTGTGTGTGTGTGTGTGTGTGTGAGTGTGTGTGTTTCCTTCCTATTTGAGTCATCTATGAAGATATTCTTATTTTCTTGCAACAACAATATATTCCAGGCTTATCTTGATTTTCTTTGACCCAACATTTGGTCCCAGTTTTCCCTTGGTTCCTTTTGTTGCAAATCAGCATAAGAAAAATGCGAGCAAATCTGAGCACCCAATAGATTGTCCCCCATGATTCCTGCCTGTAAGCAGGGTGCCATCAATGGCTGCTCAAAGTGTTTGTATGAAAGAAAAGTCTTAAAATCATGAGCTTATTCTGAGGACTTTTAAAAAATACATGATTTTCACTAGAGAAGTTGTAGGTTTACAGAAAGGACATGCAGAAAATACAGAATTCCCATATACCTGCCCCATTTTTTTTTTTTTTTTTAACATTTTGCATTAGTGTGGTAGCTTCACTACAATTGATTAGAGAATATTATTAGAATTGTACTATTGACATAGTCCATAGTTTACATTAGGGTTCAGTGTTGTGTTGTATAGTGAGTTTATTCTGATGTTTTTGATTTAGCTCTAAATTCTTATTTTAACCCTTTCAATTTATTTTTCTTTTTTCAGAGCAATTAGTTTTCATATTTTCCCTGTAATACAATATTTTTTCACAAACTTTGATAAATCAAGATTATATCCCATCTCAAAACCATTCACCAATTACACTCTTGTTTAAAACATTGTCAACTTAATATTCCTTTTTAAAACACAATTTCACTTTACCCAAGCATATAATAAAAGAATACAATTTGGGGCTTTAGGAAGAACTAATATACACCACAGCAAGATTAAAATGTATTGGTAGAGCAAATATGGGGGTGTAGCATAATAAATATGTATCCTTCCCCCCTCCAGTTTAAGAAAATTAAAATTGATTTTATAGACTATAGCTCCAAACAGTGTGCTAGTATCATCTGAATATAACACAGATTTCTCTTAAAGTTAAAGATAGTATTTACCCTTTCAATTTACCTCATCCAGGAAAACACTGGGAGAACATGAAAGCAGAGCACCTGGTTTCTCATATAGCATTTCATACAATTAATAGAGAACAGTAATGAATAAATAATACAGACAAACATATTAATGGAGTTTTATCTAAAATTAGCTTTTACAATTTGGGGGGTTAAAATACAGACCTAACTTTTTCTTTAAGTCACTACTTGAGCCTACTTACCTTTTTCATAGATAAACACACATATATACACCAATATACATATGTACAAATACACATATATAAACACTAACATATTATACACACACATATGCCAACACACACATGTGCATTTTTTACCTCAGTGTTGTACTTCATAAATTTCCAAAAGCCAGCTAATGTCAAGGTACAATTAAATTATTATTGACATTAAAATACAATAAAATCTATACCAAAAATTTTCAGAGGAATAAATAATATTCCATTTCTGAAAATGTAGATGAGCAAGTAAGTGTGGAACAAAATCTACAGGTTCAGGTAATTTTCAAAAAATCAATTCACAGAAGCTATTTCAGTTTTTATTTTATAAATCTATGACTTCTCAAATGAAAAATAAATAAAATCTTTAAAGAGAACATGTAACTTCTGTAAATTTAAAATTGTACTAAAATTGTTTAGCTTGTTAAAATATTTACTTAAAAAATTAAGTAAATATTTTAACAAGCTAAACAACACTAAAAAATAGATCCCAGTAAATAAAAGCTGTCAGTAATGAGAATTACATTTATGAATGTAGCAGAAGCAAGATTGAGGCAATTCTATCCTGCCATGTGGAGAATTCAGGAAAAAAAGTTGATTCAATTTAGTGAGAATGCCTCATTTAATTTATAGGAAATGGTGTCTTGAGACCATACATTTTTCCATCATCAAAATCAGATACTCTCAAATTGTGCTAAGAAGCTAAAAAAATGCAGAAGATAGATAATCTTTGGTTAGAACCTGAATTGCTGCAGTCAGTCATTCCTCTCTTGGCAGAAGCTTTAATAATGGGGTACTCCTACTTTCCAGCTGGGCAGACTCATCCCAGTCGTGTCAGCACATAATGGAAAATAAAACTGCAGGCATCTAAGTTATTCATTTGGAGCTAAAGCTAAATAAAGAGGTGACAGAATGGAGGCGGGTGGTGATGGCAGGGATGCTAAGCACCGGCTTTCAAGACTTTAGCACTTATGTTGCACATAGTGTCTCCAAACAGAAAATGAAACAGAACAGGTGGAAATCAAAAGACAGAAGTCTTAGGGAAGCATCTTCTGGACCTTGTGTTATACCAAAAGCATGAGCAACAAAAGAAAAAATGCATAAATGGGACCTCATCAGAATTAAAAACTTTTGTGCATTGATGGACTTCATCATGAAAGTAAAAAGGCAAACTACAGAATGGGAGAAAAGATTTAGAAACCAAATATCCAACAAGGGTTTAATATCCAGAATATTTAAAGAAATCCTACAACTCAACAACAAAAAGACAAATAACCTAATTTAAAAATGGGTGAAAGACTTGAATAGAAATTTTTCCAAAGAAGATATACAAATGGCCAATAAACATATGAAAAGATGCTCGACATCATTAGGCATTAGGAAAATGCAAAACAAAACCACAATGAAATACCGTTTTACCCACTAGAATGGCTACTAGTAAAAACATGGAAAATAACAAGTTTGGATAGAATGTAGAGAAATAGGAACACTTGTTCATTGTTGATGGTAATGTAAAATTGTGCAGCTGCTGTAGAAAGCAGTTTGGCAGTTCCTCAGAAAGTTAAGTGTATGGCCTGGCAATCCCACTTCTGGGTATAAACCCAAAATGTTTGAAAGCAGCGACTGGAACAGATATTTGCACACCAATGTCATAGTGGCATTATTCACAATTGCCAAAGGATGGAAGCAATCCAAGTGTCCATCAACAGATGAACGGGTAAACACAGTGTGGTATATGCACTATTACTCCGCCATAAAAAGGAATGACGTTCTGATACATGCCACAACATGGATGAACCTTGAAGACATCATGTTGAGTGAAATAAGCCAGACCCCAAAGGACAATGACTGTATAATCTCACTGATATGAAATAATTAGAGTACGCAAATTGATAAGAGTCAGAAACTAGAATACATGTCACCAGGGGCCAGGATGGGGGTAGGGAATGGGGAATCAGTGAATTAACACAGAGTTTCTGGTTGTGGTAAATGGATGGTGGTGAGGGTAGCACAACATTGTGAATGTAATTAACATCACTGAATTATAGATTTGAATGCGGTTAAAAGGGGATATTTTAGGTTGTGTATGTGCTACTAGATAGAACACAAATTTTTAAAAAACCATAAGACCATGCGATACAGTGAACCCTAATGTAAACTTTAGACTATGGTTAATAGTATAATCATAATAATATAGTTTTATCATTTGTAACAGAGATACCATGCTAATGCAAAGTGTTCATAATAGAGAAACCTGTGTGCATGTGGGAGTGCATATGGGAACTCTATTTTTGCATGATTTTTCTGTAAACCTATAACTTCTCTAATATAAAAAGGAGTCTTTGTCAGGGAAAATAAGACAAGATATTAATGTTCCACATCATCATTAACTCTCTTGTATACTCAGTGTACCCATATTTAAATAAATCTCTCAAAAAGTAACCTTGCCATCTTCCAACCCATTTCCTTTTTTTCACCCTTACTTCTCTTAACCATACTATCATTCTTCCAATTCCCAATATTCAAACACTTTGTCAACCCTCTCTGTTATCTCCCACGTGCAATTAGTCAATCAATCATGAAGAAGCTAGCTATGAAACATTTCACAAATCCATTCCCTCATTTCTGTTTCATTGCCACTATTCTAGTTTAGAATCTCGTTGCCTCTCATGTGGGCTTTCTTTTAAATGCCCCTATTCAAATCTCCTTGGTGTACTCAGTTGATCAAGAGACTGTTTTTGATTTTATTGAAAACCTGTGACCTCTTCCTCATAACCAAGGTAGCATCCTGTCTGATACTTATCATATTCTGGTTGGGTAATTGCTCCATTACCTGCTAGACTGTAAGCTCTTGAGGGCAGGGGTATATTAAATTTATCTTTTAATCCATTACAAGGCCATATGTATATTTAGAAGTCATAAAAATGACTTGTTTCATCCAAAAGCGGGCCCTTGACTCTCCTCTGTGTCTTCTCTCTCCTGAAGTGACATTGATTTGGATGCGCCATCTGCACAAAGCCCAGCGTTTGCCAGTTTAGCCTACAAGCTCCAACTCTGCTGATGGCCGGCCTGCCCACCGCTCTCCCCTTGCCGAGTGGAAAAGCGCAGCTCACAGTTTCTAAGACAATGGTAAGGACAACTGACCATCAGACTAGCTTTACTCCACCCTCAGGGTCACCCCTGTTCCTTGCAGACAAGTGGGCCTTGAAGGAACTCCATCTTTGAAAGCTGTCCACCACATGTCTTCCTCGGCCATCCCCTTGGCATCTCCCGACCCGCCATCCAGCCCTCATCTGTATCAAAGCACAAAGGCACGAAACTGTCCATGAAAGGCTCACATGGCCACAGCCAAGGGGGTGCCCACAACTCTGTGGGCAGTGGAGGCGTGCGGCTGCCCCAGGCAACAGGGGACCCCACCAGTGTAACTGCACTAGCTGGAGGAGGAAAACACACACACACACACACACACACACACACACACACACACACACAGAGAGAGAGAGAGAGAGAGAGAGAGAGAGAAAGAGAGAAAGAGAAGGAGTCTGTCAGTCTCAGCAAATAAGGGTTCCTGTGAGACCACCCTCACCCGCTCGGGACCCTCTGCGGGGAGCTGAGACCAGCACCCAGCATGCCAGCCCGCGGGGGTCTCCAGGCACCCGCTGACGATCACGCTGCATGAGTCTGTGTGGCGGTGGTCACGTCCACGCTAAAGAACAGCTCGTTGTGCTCATCTGTGAAGTCTTATTAAACACGGATGTTGTTTTCTGCGTTCCCAGGATGATCCATTCAGTGAGAGGCAACTCTGGATCAAGAACTGCGAGGACGTGACGTGCTTTTGCTTCATTGCAGTTGCTGTATCTGTTCCTTTGCGGTTTGGGTGTTTTTGTTTTATGTCTGTCAACGCAGCAGAGGAGATCAAACCCTTTGTGGCTTTCTTTCCTCAACAGATAGAGTTGGGAGGTCATGAGTGTTTTGCTGTCCTCATATTTTGTTCAAAATTCAGAACAATTTTTTCTATGTAAATACTGAAAGTGTATGATTTGTGCAGCAACTCAGCTATTTTTAATTTCATATTTTCACATGTTATATTTAAGGGATAAGGGAATTTTTTAGATCCTTCCCCAAGTTGCATTCTCTAAGTTGGGTTCATTGTGCTGGCTGGTTATCTAATGTGCATCCTTACCAACATCAAAATGAGGGTTTTTTTGTAGGGGGTTTCTTTTTCATGTCTTTTCTTTTGGTCATACTGAGGCTTCCCAGTTCAGCGCAAAGGAGCAGAGTCAGCCTTACAGTGTTAGGAAGGGACTAGCTCTGCAGCCTGTTGACAAACTGCCCTGCTGGCTCTGCTGTCTTGCTTTGACCACAGAGTTTCAATGTTTTCGGTTCTTTTAAACTAGACAACAAAGCCAGCATTTAAAGTCTCAGAAGCATAACTTTCTAAGGGAAGGAAAGGTTGTCACATTATAAAATCCAAAAAAACCCAAAAAAACAAAACAAAAAAACCCCACACACAATGAACTTTGAAATGCTTCAGTCGTTTTTAGTAACATAACCTGTAATGGTGGATCTGGTGAATATCATTCCCAAAAATGGTTCCGAGTTTTAGGAATGTGGAGAAAGGAATTACGTTGATTCCATTCAGGAATCTGTATAGCAAGTATGCGTCCCTTCTGTTGAGATGAATTTACAAAAAGTGCTTCAGCTGCTCCAAGCACTGTGTGGAGGGTGTTGCAAGAGCCCAAGAGCTCAGCCCAGCGCAGAGCTCGTGAGCAGCTGCCGCCCCCGCCTCCCGCCCCCTTTAGATACATACGGGTATACCATGCAAATATATTCTACCATGAGAACCACTGTCTTTACTTTTTTTCGAACAAGAATCTATCCATCCTGCCTAGCCCTGAGTTTTCCGAGCACCGCAGGTGTCCTGGGAGTTGTCTGCATCTCATAGGTCATCTGACTTCCTGTTTTCAAAGTAAGGGTGTTGGGCTCTGCTGAGCGCTACAGGGAGGTGGGTATTTGAAGTCCATTAGGGGAGGATGTTGGCGCAAAAAACTTAATCCCATGACATCTCATTGATGTACAGAACTGGGGACTTTTAGAGTTGACGTCTGATCGTGATGGGTACCCATCAAGGGAAAGAGTTAACGTGTCAGGCATCTGCCCTCTTGGAGCAGGACTGGCCCGCGTGGCCACCGAGAGCCCTCAGCCACGATGGCGGGGTTCCCGGGAAGCATTCCCCAATGGAGGAGCACATATTTTTCTGCAGTTCTTGATTGAAAGTTGTCAGAAATATTTAAAAATATTTAAATTGCGAACCTATTGATAAAGAAATACTGATAAAAACTGATATGTAGGCCTGTACTAATCTCCATGCATTAGTAATATGGACTGTAATCCCACACTAAGGAAACCACTGCGAGGCGCGAGCCCCGGGGGGTGCGCGTTTTAAAGCTTAACAGGGATTGTGCTCCTTTTCCGTCATGGTGAACCAAATGAATTGGCACCACTGTGGTCACGTGCTGCAGGCTTAAAAAAATTTTGGTTATTTTGTGTGGACAACAATGTAGAAGCCAAAATTGATGTATTACTATGCAACGTTTTTCTATGACTTTTAATAAACTTTGGGGGAAAAAAGAGTGGGCATTTGGTATTTAATTACCCTCTTCTTCCTTCTTCTTTTCCCCTGATGCCAAGATGTTCCTTCCAAAAGTATGCCGTAGGGTAAAGAACATGGGACTGGTGCTTCCTATTGTAACCATAAAAACCCTACCTCCTGAACACCTGTTTTCCCAAATTACCAAACAGTGATGGAAATAAATCAATGTCCAATTCATCCAGAAGAGACTGTGGTTATCATCTATATTAGTTTCCCAGGACTGCCATAACAAATTACCACAAACTTGAGGCTTAAAACAACAGAAATTTATTGCCTCAGATCTGGAGACTAGAAGGCCAGCTAGAAGGTGTCTTTTGCCTCTTCCCAGCTTCTGGTGGTTTGGTGGTTTGCTGGCAACCTTGGCACCCCTTGGCTTGCAGCTGCAGCCCTTCAATCTCTGACTCTGTTGTCACATGGCCTTCTTTTTCTGTGTGTCTCTGTGTGTGTCTTCTTCTTTAGGGACACAAGTCATATTAGATTAAGGGCCCACATTACTCCAGTATGACCTCATTTTAACTAATTCCATCTATAATGACTCTATTTCCAAATAAATCATGTTCACCAGTACTGTAGGTTAGGAATTCAACATATCTTTTTTGTGGGGGACATAATTCATTCCTTTTTTGAAACTGCCTGTTTGCTAGTGGTGTTAGTACCTCCACTTTTGTTGGGGATTGATATCCATGAAGCATTTTCTGCTGGGCACAAGTAGATGCAGCTCCTGTACTTTGATAGACACAGGTTCTTGGCTGTGCATGCCTCTGGAAGTGCTGGGGTTATACTGTCAGCACCGTAAAAATTGCTCTGCTTACTTTCCTGGAAGCTATTTGCTCTGTCAGCAGGAATCTCTGCTCTTCAGTCTTTCTTTCACTTTGCCATTATCAATGCCCCACTATTGTGCTAAGGTGTAGAACTCCCCACCCTTGCTCCAACCAGGGGTAAGGGTGAGTGATTCCAAAGGGATCTCACCTGGCCCTAGTATTCCAGCTCTTTCAAGTGTTCTTATTTCAAAAGGAAGTTCTTTGTTATAGGATTTCTCTTCTGCCCTATCCAAAACTCAATGCAACCTTTCTCTCAAGTGAAGGGTTTGGAGAATTGGATCTTTTCTCCAGGTCAATGTGTTGGGTGGTCTAACAGAATACTTCGAATGGATTCATCTTCCTTTGTCTTTCAAGAATATTACCCAACTAGACAGTTAAGTGTACTGAGCTTTATAATAGCGGGGAGTTTTGTTTCTCTATCTTTTTCTATTAGCCACTAACACAGCCTCAGATTTCCCAGGCTTATAAGCAAATGATACCTTCTCCAGAAAGAACAGATACAGAACCCCAATGCCAGAGCCACCAGCAAAACAAAGTAAAAGTGAACAACAGCATGTAAGATTATTTGCAGGAAGTGATTTTTAGGGCAAGATACAAAAGGACAAGTACAGTTATGGCAGTACCTAAGGCCCCCAAGAATGATGCCGGGAGGTATATGTATTTCTAGAAAGTATTCTGCATTGGAAAAGGCTTATGGATCATATTGAGTCTACTGAATATTTCCATGGATTTTGTTTCTGTTTAACAGCTGAGAAGTTGGCCAAGAGGGATATCCAGGGATTCCTAAATAAGATCCAGAAGTAAATGAGTTCTTGAATATCAAATTCAATTCCAATGAACTGGAAAGGGGTAAAATAAATCATTGTTTTTGCAGTGTGGTTGGAAGTTGAGCTAGATGCAGGAAGTTTTCTAGTGCATGTTTCCAACATAGCAGAATAATACAGAGCTTGCTGCAGATGTGTTGTCAAAGTTAATACAGACTATTAGAAAGCATGGGGTGAACAGAATACAAAAAAAGCATTTTTCTGGTCAGGTAATAAATACCAAATATATCCTGTGGACTTTGTTGAGGGTTGGGGCTGAGGGGAGGCCAACTTGTGACCTAGGGTAAGAAGCTATTGGGCAAATAGGACAAAATCTTAAACAGCCACTTACGGACTCTATCTTCCCTGAAGCTTCCAGAAACTAAAGTCTTTCAGGAGAATAAAGAGGTGCTTCCCACATGTTTTAAGATGGCTCTGAGCCAGTATTATGTGGGCCTTGGCCAACTCAACATAATGAGGAAAATATGGATAAGGCATCGACCCCTTTAAGTATATTATGCTACTGTCAATCCTTGTGGTTCTATATAAACTTTAATTTTTATCGTAAAATCAGCTGCCTTTATCACCTCTCTGATGACTCCTCCTCTTTCATTCAAAGAGAGTGCTATTTGGCCCACAGTGGAGGGTCTTCTACCTATATGCCATGCTTGCCAAGGAAGGAAGGATTTGTTAGGCACCACTTCTGGATGGTTTTGCCATGATCAAAGGAACCAGGGTTATCTTGGAGTTCACTGGTGGTGGTGGTTGTTTTGTTGTGTTTGTGTGTTTTTCCCAGATATTCCAAAAAGACATGTAAAAATCCAGATATGTGTAAGTGCTTAAAAAATCTCTATGGCTGCACAACCCTGTGAAACAAGGTGTAAGTTCATAGCATATTAGTGACCACCCTCCAAAAAGAGTATTTCTTTTAAGAGCCTGAAGCAGGAAAAGCCGTTTCTTGATCATTTTTGCTTATCTTTTTTGTGTTTTTTTTGTAATTGTGCTGCCTAAAATGAACAAAATACTGGAAATCTGAGGCTCTCCAAATGATAAGATCTGACCAAATTCCATTGTAATGTTGCCCACAGGTGACTGATGCTCCTGTGCCAACAATTGCATTACATTTCTCACAACCATTACAACCATTACATTACATTACTTAATTACATTACATTACATTACATTCCTTACAACCATTACATTACATTCCTTAGCAGAGACTTGGTGCACAGTGGAAACAGTGTGACCAACTCATCCCAGCTTGCCCAGGATTACCCTTGTTTTAGCACCAAAAGAACTGTGTTCAGTGAACTCCTCAGTCTCAGGCAAACAGGGATGGTTGGTCACCCTAAATGGAAGTGAATATGGCTTTGGTTAAGTCATATGGGACTGTCAAGATTTTTGAAGTTTGGCATTTTAAAAAAACTTCTGATAACTCTTGGTGAATATGTTCATCTACACCTGTGCCATAAAAAATGAGGATTCCAATTTCTAAATCATAAAGGGCAAAATAGTGAGAAATTATTAAGAGGAGGATATGAAGTTTATTCGACAAATATTAAGTATTTACTATGTGCCAAGCACCTTCTTAGGTTAAGGAAATAGAGAAATGAACAAAATAAAGCCCCTACTGTCAAAGAAGAAATTTTCAAGAATATAACCAAAGGCAGGTTTGCATGCTTCTGTGTGAATTGTGGGATAAATTTGCACACTGGTTAACCCTGTCCAATACCAATTGGTAAAGTTGTCTGGGGAACTGAATCACTAGATGTTTTCATGTTCTTATGGTATATCCTACTATTTTCTAATCTTGATTGCACATCCATATGAGGAAAAAAGTTGGACATGCAATCTTGATATATTTACAAATTACTTGTAGTACTGTACTATTAAACATATACGCAAAAATAGGAATTAAAGATGCTGTCCTAAGTAGCCAGAGATATATGCATCTGACTATAGAGATGGCTAATTTGTCCTATTGTCAATTCATAGATGACATATGATAATAGCTTGTTGGGAGAATGCACAGGATACTGCACAGCTTAGCAGACCACTGCTTTCACCACAGTATGCACTCTCCTGGGTCTTTATGGCTTGCTTGACTGAGTATTGGACCACTATCTTTACCAGTGCATGCATTTCTAACAGCAGAGAGTGGGATCCTCTTGGACCCTCCTCTAGGGCAATATTTGAGCAAATTCAGAAGTGAATGCTACCGTAGGAGAATGTCAAGTTTCTAAGAAATAAAGCTCCAAGTCATCAACTGGAAAATTTATCATTAAGATTTAAGGCATTCCCCAAATGCTGGGATAATTTTGACAGCTTGAAAGACTTTGTTTCATTACTGCTAGGGAAGAAACACCCACAGCATCTTTGTTTAGTAAACAGTTTCTGTGATAGCTAAATCAAGGAAATGTGGGAAAAATCAGGGAGTTGTATCATGTGTGTCGTTATTGACAGTTTGGTATACAACCTTATGATTACTGAGTCCTTTGTTTCTGGATCACCTAATCTGGAACAAAGCTATTTCATAAGGATAAACTTCTGGAAAATTGAGAAATCATATTGTTGGTAGGGGAAGTTTCCTTTCTCACTCTTTTGTTTTCATGAGAAGGCCTTTTTCCCTAAACACTACAGGCCTCTAACCATAGACTGTGCCTCCTCTTTTCAGGTGAGTTAACAGTCTGTGAGTTTGGGAGGGAAAGTGGGCATAAGTAGCCCAGCCCTGCCTTCTCGTTTGCTCTGGAGTCTGCCTGTCTGCAATGTTAGGAACAAGCACTATACCTAAAAACGCTCACCTGATTGCGGAGGAGAAAAGAATTTATTCATGATCTTGCAAGAGAGGGGGCACCACCAAAGAAACGTGGCAAGTGCTGCGAACAACAGAACACAGCAACATTTTATATCCTAAGTCTAACATGCAAGTCCCCCCACTGTTTCTCCATTGGCTGGATACTCCAGAGGGTACAGCCTATCCGAGAGAGCTAACTAGTCCGCCCTTGGGATTTTAAATTGTACAGCCTATCCAAGAGAGCTCATCCAGTTTAAATTTCCCGCCGAGAGTTCCCGCCTTTGATTACAGCTAGCACCAACTCTGGGCTTACATCAGGGGCTCTCTCCTTCCCTTTAACCGTGGAGCCCATTTGAGCCAGTCTTGTTTAGTTTCCATTTTCCCTACTCCACATTGCCTTTATGTGAAAGCTAAACTTAACCCCTTCTTACAGCAGGGAGAAAGAGCCCTTGATTTTACTTTGACCCTGTGAATTTTTAGGAGGGACTGTCCCTAGACAAATCTGCCTAACACTTGAGTTTAGGATTAGGAAGTCTATTGTTGTCACATATCTAAGCCATGCGCTTCTGACCAGCCTTTACTATGAAAGTGTTCACTTTTTGCCTCCACATGCATTATTCTTCATGCTGGAGGTCCCCAAGGCTACCTTAAGGTTCAATGATTTGCTAGAAGGACTCACAGAACTCAGAATTACCCATGATTATGGTTTTTAGATTAGACTGATACAGATTTGAAGTCAGCAAAGGGAAAAGGTGCATAGAGCCGAGTCCAGGAGAGATCAGCATGAGTGTCCAGATGTCCTCTCCCAGTGGAGTCATATGGACAGAGCTTAATTCTTCCAGGAATGTGTGACCAGGGAAGCTCATCCAAGCTTGTCAATGGCTTTTATTGGGTCAGTCATGTAGGCATGGAGCACCCATGTTCTTGACCTTGGCCACTCTGTCTCTAGCCCTCCAAGAGGGTAAACTGATACAACATAGCCTCAGGCCCCCACCATAAATCACGCTGCTGTGTAATTATCTGGCCTGGCCCGAGGCTCCAGGTATACAAAAACACCCGTATCAGACAGGCTGTCCCAAGGGCTTGGAGGTTATCCCTTAGGAGTTGGTCAAGGGCCAGTCCTTTCTTTAGAATATGCAGGGTTTGAACATCCCAAGCTTGCTGAGTTTACTCTTTATGACTCAACTTCAGAATTCTGCAAGAGAAAAGGATGTCATTTATCGGGACTTCTGAAATCCCAATATTTACTAGCAAAGTTTCTTTAGAATATTGCCTGGGGCTTTAGCTTCTGGCAATCATTGTACAGGGAGTTGTAATTCAGTTCAACAAATGTCCAAATGAGAAAATATCCATGGAAATTTTTATGAAGAACTGATTTCTATGGACACTTTGAACATTGTGGGTATGTAAAGAACAGAGACTACAACAAGAGTGTAAACAGCACTTTTCCATGTCCAGAATCTCAGAATCCTGTACATCATAATGTGTCCTGCCAGGGCAAGAGAAACCACATCATAAATATGAATTGTAAATGCATAGTTCTTTTTAAAAACTGTCATGGCTAATTATAAACATGTTGGCTCAACAGATGTATCCCAATTCTATTGCCTTTCTTTCTGGAAACATAATACCACAAGAACACTTGCAGATCTCCTCTTGATAGACTTAAGCTCCTCTGCTGGTGACTACTGCCTGAGAATCAGTCTTATGCACCTGATCCACAGGAGGCTCAAAGTGAGGAGTCCAGGCTTTTAAAATGCTGTCAAGCACTGCAGCAGAGTAACCTGGGTTTATTGGAATTACCTGTAACACCATCCCGCAACAACAAAAAAATCCTTATGTGTTTCATTTTGTGATTTATTTTCTACCGTCTTAAAGATTGTTCTCAACTTGCTGAAAGGAAATAGTCCTCTTTTGATATACCAGGCTAGCATTTTATAAAGCAGGAGTTGATTTAAAAAGAAAAATTTGGACACTAGACGGCTCTTAAAATCAAGAGGCAATTAAGCAAGGGAGGCGGGCGGGTTTCTGCTAAATTTTGCCACATGGTAGATCACAAGTCATCTGCCCAATCTCTAATATAGTATGCAGAGAAGTGGTACCAGTTACTCTGTCAACTCAAAAGGTACTAAAGAATATGCTTGCCTGGATTGAAGAAAATAGAATTGCTCCTCTATCTGCCATCTGTATATGAGCATAATGAAATTTACATGTTTTTTTATTTAAACAAACTTCTAAAGCCCCAGGTGGCAGTAGTGCAGAACTACTTTGCTCTAGTTTGAAGAGTTAGCAAGAATGAAAGTCTTAAAATTGTATTTTTCCCTGAAATGTACTTTTGGTGTCTACAAACCTTTTTAAGAAGAGTCAAATGACCAAGACAATGTCTGCCAAGAAGTCTCAGAACACCTTTCTCAGTAAAAAAGAAAAAAACACCAAGTGGCTTCTGAACAGGGCTGCCACCACAAAGCCTCTAGAAAGTCCTCTTGCTAGGTTTCTTGGAAGGTTCCCAAACTAGGCTGCTTCAAAACCTCTTTGAATTGAGATCTGAAAGTCTCTAGCCTTCTTGGCAAAGGCAGACTCCAGGGCACATGTGATCAGCCACATATGCTGGTTTAATTCCTAGTAGGTGTTAAAACATAATTTTTAAAAACAAGTAAAATCATGACTCCTATACAGCTATAAAAATTAACATGTTAAAGATTTTATTTAACTCACAAGGAAACTAGTAAAGTGTTGCAACCAGGTCAAGGGAGAAACTTACAACCAGGTCAAAGGAGAAAAGAGAATCCAAAGGACAGACACATGCAAATTGAGCGCAAAATGGTTTCACTTCTCTCTCCAATGGACAGAAGCCATTTGTATATCTATAGACATAAATTATTTAGCATTGCTATTAGTTACCTACAATTACAGAGTTGTAAAATAGCTTCCACAGAATCAGAATCAGATAACCCAAGTTGGCGCTAGAGTGACAATGTATAATTTTCCAACGAAGCACAAAATTCCCACCCCCCACCACTTTGACCTAAAGAATTTCAAAGAAAGATGATTTTAGATCACAAATTAAGTCTGGATTCATTAGATTTGCCATGGTTATTTACATAGGTGCAGTAAGAATGTTAATTTACCAAGAAGGCCTTTAAGTTTGTTCTGCTGGAATTTTGCATAAGTAATCTCAGATTGAACCTCTAAAAGCCTGTATCTGCTCTCCTGAGGCTGGGAAACCAAGCCCAAGAAACTCTCCACCAGATTTTACCTGCAGTGCCTATACTACTGGGCAAATTTCTCTCTTCTCCAAGTCCTCAAACCACTTCCAGGCTCCTGGCCTGCAAAGGAAGGGACCTTCATTATCACCTGTAAAGCTGGGCCCTGAAAGTCAGGTAGGTTATCAGGCCTTGTTTTCCTGTGAGGGCTTTGTCAGCATTGCCTCCATAAAGTCAACCTTAGTTCCTTAAATGTGGCTGGTCATGCACCAGGCTATAGTTTCTCAACCGGCAGGGAGCCAGCCCCTCTGCCACCTCCATGGCCCCTTTCGCCTGGCCTGGAGGGTTCTGGCCCTGAGGGCGCTGACGGCTGGCAGCTGGTCCTCTGCAGAGCTGCTGCCTGGCACCACAGAGGTGAAGGACGGTGCAGTTCCCCTGACTATGGCAGCAGCGCCGCTTGAAGCAGCTCCGTCCTAGAGCAGGATGGAGAGGACTGGGTAGGGAGAGATGTCTTTTGCCACTTTGATGTGAATTCTTGAAATTTGAGATTTGCTGCAAATGAGCCACTGTCAGAGTGGCCCTAACACCTATCCCTGGTTGTCAGGAACATTTTCCAAAAAGGACAGAGGAACTCAGAGCAATTGTTCCTAGTACTTCTATTGGAAATTATTTGATGAAGTCCATCCCAGAGAAAATTTCCAAAATCATTGAGCAGGAATATGAAGTTCGAACAGAAAGGACCTGTAAAACACCACTTTGGTTTTCAAGACAATGACTTTTGAATCTGAGCCATTTTCTACAACTGTTTTCCTTCTTGAGTAGAGGCCATCATATGATTGACTGTTGCTTTTGTGTCCAAAGAAATTGTTGCCTCTTCCAAGAAATCTTCCTGCCAAATCTGTTGAAGAGCTTTACGTCAATGACAAGAGCATGATGAGATGGTGGCTGAGTCTCAAAATTGAAACATTAAAGCAACATGCCTCCAAAAATATGAAAAGACAATTTATGCCAGAAGAAAATACTCCAAGTGTGATTTGTGTAATTTGGACCAGCAAACTCTGCCCAATTGGGAAGTAATGCACAGTATGAGAAAATTTCGAGAATTGTGGGCTAGGGATCACCCCTAGCATTTGTTGTACAGCTTGGAGTCTAGCTGTAGGAAACAAAGTAAACATCACTCCTGAACTTAATGAAATATTCCTCTCAAGAACAAAGAAATGGTGGAAAGGCTTGGGTAAAACAAATTCTCTGAACATATCATTCCCTATGATACAGAAGGTATACATTTTGATCTGAAAGCCAGTCTAGAATCAATCTTATGTATTTCCATCTTCACATCTCTCCAAGGGTGATCTACCTATGATGTTCTAAATAGTACCTTAGGAGTGTGTCCATATTACAAACCTGATGTTTTGTCCAAAGGATATCCTTCCTTGCAGAAGTTCTCATTCTCAAATTGGAAGAGGCAGATGTCTTCATTGCATATGCAAATCTCATAATTATGCTAATGCCAACTGACTTTTTTCTGCATGGATCACAGTGAGATGTTGAAATATTTTGCAATGTTTGAAGTTTTCTTTGAAGAAAATCTATCCAAAGTTTCTTCACATCAAGGCATATTCTTAATAGCTTGGATCTTCACCCCTGTAGCAAATCACTACTACTTGATCTGGTGTGTCCAGTCTGGTGTATATATTATTGCAGAGATAGGGAGGTGTTTTTATTTACAACTTTGTGAAGAATCCTCCAATTAAATAGATTTATTTTCCTACAGATGGCCTCTGCTCAGATAGCACAGTTTCTAACTAAATTGCCAGAGGATATCACATCAGAAAAGGCATTCAGCTGTACTGCAGCTATTCAGATGCAGAAGAACAGCAAAAACTGGACTTAGGTCTTTGTGTCTGTAATGAAGGATATTAAAGAAGGAGCCAAGAATGGCAGTACTGCTCTGAAAAGGTAACCTTCATAATTAACAGACTCATTGAAATGTAAAAAAAAGTTTGTTGATCATGGTTTTTTGTTTTCTATGTAAGAAGCAAGAAGTAAAGTTGGAGAAATCCAAAAGAATCAAGAGATGGAAAACTGCTCATTTTGAATTTTGTGGCTGAAGTAAATGAAGTGACCTATCGACCGCATTATGAAAAAACTATTCTGTTAGGAGAGCCGTTTTACGAAAGAAAAGTCTGAAATAATTGGGGTGAGAGGTTGAACAATAACATTTTTGAAGTGAACAGTTGAAAGCAATAAAATTTTTAAGTGGTTTGGGGAAAAAAACAGTGGCTGGTCATATCCAATTAAATAAGCATCATTCTCAAATGTGATATTCCAGACAAAGGCCTCTTTTGCCTAACCAATTTCTTCCAATTACATCTGGTTAAAAGGAGGGCAGATTCTTATTGAACCTATAAAATAACTGTGTTGCCATTAAAAGTAAGAAAACTTAATTAAGGGTGTTTGAATTGTGTGTGTGGGGTGGGGGTGGGGGGATTAGGCAGGGAGAATATCATCTAAAAAGGTTTCATTTCAGTTTACAGAAAAACAGAATCTACTAAATTGTTATAGGTTATAGGTAACTTAATAAAGAGAGAGGGCATCCTTAAATATCCAGAAAATATAACATTAAAGCAATATGAACACTATTTCAACAAAGAGCTACGATCTTCTCTCATTGGTTCATTCAGTCCTATGTAATTAATTCTTCTTGTGCTGGATCTTGGGTTAGCAGTGTCACGAACCCATCGCTCCTTGACTAAAGAGTTCTGGAAATCCTGACTCAGCTCCTGGAACAGCCTTAAAGTTGCTTAAGTGATGACATCAGAAGTCTGTACCCAGGAACTATTCTTTGAAGCGTCAAAAGTTTGAAATACCTGGGACACTCCTTTTCTGTGGGCTCTGAGACGGTACTTTGTTGAAGACAAGAACTCTGGCTTGTATCTGACTACAGAATCTTCAGGGCAGCATCAGGGCAATGGAGATGCCGGAGATTAAAAACGGCTGTGGCTAATTTATTACTGATACCTTTTTTAAATGAAAAGTCTGATGAGAGTTCATAATAAGAGCAATGCAAACAACAAGGACATTTGATTGTTTCCATGGCATGCATAATAAAGCTAATCCCAACCATGCCCTCAAAGCTTTAGACAAAATGCCTGTAAGTATAAAGATTAAGGCCATTTTCAAAGAAGATTGTGAACATGACATGCAATTTATAAAAATGGATAAGTATAATTTTTACAAAGGAAAAATTCTTGCACTTAACATAAAATTCGAGACATATTATATATAATACACATACCAAGAATATTGCAAGAATGTATAAAGAATATCATGTAAAAGGATTCACAGTAGGTCCTACATATCTATTTTCATAAAACTCCATAGATAAATCTGATGTGCATCCCCAAATGAAAACCACTGGCCTAGACAATGCCAGATTCAAATCAAAGAAGTAAGATCCCAACCAAGGAAGCAGTTTAAATAATAACTAAAATTATGACTAATACTACTATTCTGTTGTTGCCTAACATCAGGCAAAACACCACCAGGACTCTTATCAATAGAAACATTGACAAATCTCCAGGGACTGTCCATGAAAGCATTCAACTTCTTATAAAATATTTACATTAATATTTTACTTAAATGTATTTAACTTAGGGCAGACTGAACATCTCTTCTGAACTCAGAAGACTGAGTGATTCTTCCCATGAAACTTGTCAATAGTAACATGATAAATAAAATGTAACTATTTCCAACAACTCTTTTTTGTAAGGTGAAAGATCTTATGAATCTTTGCGATTTTCCAGGGGCCCTCCGGGAAGTCTCAAAGGTAGTTTTAGGTGCAAAAGTATCCTGAAAGTTTTATTTTAATTTAGGCTTCAATTTTGGGCCTTACTTGGAGTAAGTTTTCAGATTTGTCAGGATCATGAGAACCTAAGAAACAAAATTTAGCTCCATTTGAAAGTGATAATAAAACATCTAAAAATAAGCATAGACTGTAACATGATTGTAAAGAATCAGTTCTTTCATAAGTGAGGAAATTTTTAATGATCAAGAACATAATAAAGTTAACATAAAACAGAAAATTATTCTGGTAAGACAGGGTCTTTTGATATGTAGGCAGATGACATAGAAAATAACTTTTCATAGTTGGTGGAGGCAATAAACAGTAAACCAAGGAAACAAGACCATCAAAATTGTGAAAGCTTGGCTAAGATTTTAACACATTTCATGGCTTTTTGAACTCAGGCTTTATGAACTAAGGCAAATAAAATTATTTCCAGGTTTTGTCTTTCATTACGCTCCTTCATAATCTGGAACAAACTGGCACTTTACTTTAGCATCTCCCTAAGGAGTTTGAGAGGTCAGAGTAGACTATTAAGATGTAATTAACATGCAGTTGCATTCATTGTTCTATCTTCAAATGATTCAATAAAAGCATTTTAAATGATTCGAAATAACATTTTAAATGTTTTTCAATTTCAGTTTCCAATATGGTAAATGTTGACAGTTAATGTCTCACTTTGCAAACACACACACATACACACACACACACACACAGCTCTTTAAGGTTCTCAGTAAATATGAAGAGTGCAAAGGGGTTTGGAGACGAGACAAAAAATATAAAACACACAAAACCCTGAGAACAATTGTGTTAGAACAATTGCTCTCAATCGCTGAAACTACTGCTCCTAAGTATAGTCTCAACAGCTAACACAAATTATAATTTTTAACCACATTAAATTAGTTTTATTTCATATAAAAAACTGGGGGCAAAAGGGTGGATAATTGTGAACAATGTGCCACACACTGCATTTTTAGCAGACTGGCAGTCCTCGTGAATACACATATCATAATTTTCCATAGCCACACATATCCCTTATAGTACAATTTATCAAAGTCACAAAAACGAAAACATTTATTAAGAGACCCAAAGATAAAAGTCTCTTTGTAGCATATAAATATGAGAACAAAAGCACATAAACTTAAAATTATGCTTAGTGATCCATGTTTCAGTATTTTATCTTACTTAGGAACAAATTAGGTATATAATAGTTACCCACTAATTAACTCAATTTACTACCTGTCCAAGGTTTTAATGTGCTTAAAGCTTTTGGAAATCATCAAGCTGACATACTACAAAACAAAAATACTGTTGAAAGAAAAAGTATGTCAAAAAAATGATTCAATTTAGTTAAACACAATTTTATATTTTTCATAATCTTAAATATTAAGAGTAATGTCAGCTTATTTTACCAATAAACCTGTATTCATTTAGCAAAAACATATCCAAATAAAATTTTGTTAGGAATTGTAATTTACACTGCTAAGTCAGAGAAAAACATAGCTATTTTTTTTAAACCAAGTGTCATTTTCCAAAGGTTTGCCTAAACTTTGTGATCTTGAATTCTTAAAATGTTTCTAAATTGGTTTCTGTAAGAATATTTTTTAATGTAGCATATTTAAAATATAGAAGTTCAATTTCATTTCCTTTTGGGAATTTTAGGAATATTCGCCTTATATGCATGTGTGCCAGTTTGAATGTATTGTGTCCCCCAAACGCCATTATCTTTGATATAGTCTTGTGGGGCAGATGTTTCGGTGCTGATTAGATTTGCCTGGAATGTGCCCCACCCAGCTGTGGGTGGTGACTCTGATGAGATATTCCCATGAGGCATGGCCCCACCCATTCAGGGTGGGACTTGATCAGTGGAGCCATATGAATGAGCTGACTCAAAGAGAAGGAACTCAGTGCAGCTGTGAGTGACGTTTTGAAGAGGAGCAAGCTTGCTAGAGAGGAACGTCCTGGGAGAAAGCCATTTTGAAACCAGAACTTTGGAGCAGACGCCAGCCACGTGCCTTCCCAGCTAACAGAGGTTTTCCGGACGCCATTGGCCATCCTCCAGTGAAGGTATCAGATTACTGATGTGTTACCTTGGACACTTTATGGCCTTAAGACTGTAACTGTGTAGCCAAATAAACCCCCTTTTAATAAAAGCCAATCCATCTCTGGTGTTTTGCATTCCGCAGCATTAGCAAACTAGAACAGCATGCTTATTTATCTCTATCAGCCAATTAGAACTGTTTTAATATAAGAGTTTATGATCTCTAATTTATCAATACTTTCTGTAGATAGAACAGTATCACATACTCACACAATAAGAGGTAAAGGCCTTTTTAAATTTCAAACACAAAGACCTAAAGAGACAGAGAAAGATTATAGCTTTAAAGCTAAAATTTCATTTATGGTTCAACAGTAAACACAGAAGCCCCAAAATTCACCAGTCCTGGTATGAAAGAAGTGTTTTCCTTCCTACTGGGTCCAAAATTCTTAATTGATTTGAGCTTAAAATAGACAAACAAAAAAAGACTAACAATCCAGATTATCCATCTCTCACCCAACAGAGGTAGATCTCTATAGAGCATTAACCCACTTACAGAGATCACCAAATGGCTGGACCATGAAGTCAAATTCCCAGTCATTGCTGCTACTAATGATTGTTGGCTATAAACAAACTAAAACCCAAACACAAAATGAGTACAGAAAAAAATTAAAATAAGAAAAGCAAGTGAATTAGCAAAGATCCCTTGCTACTTTGGATTAACCTCCAGGAGCCAAAAAAGGGTGTGCCTAAGGCTTAAACAGCCTATGAGAGGTGTGCTTCTCTTGCAATGAAGTTTACCTGGCTCTGCCAGGTGAATACACTGGGCATCTCAGTTGAAGACTTCCAAAACTGTTAAAGATAATTTTCAGAATAAGAAAAAATCATGATTCTCATACAGATATAAACATGAACCTATATTAAAAGATTTTATTTAACTCATTAATGAGGAAAATTGCTGAGGTGTAATGATCAGTTCAAATGAGAATCCAAAGAACAGACCCATTTCTACATCAGGAATATTGAAATGCATGTGCAGAAGGAGCCAAAACTGTTTTCTTTTTTCCTTTTTTTTTTTTTTTTTTGCATGTCTACAGACAAGAATTATTTTGAATTTTTGTTATTAGTTATCTACAACTTAGAGAATTGTTAAAGTATCTCCCATAGAATTAGAATCAGATAATGGGAAAGGTGTGTCGTAGACCATGCATAGTTTTCCGAAGGCCCAATTTTTCCCAACATAAGGTTATCCTTAAGGATATCACCAGCCGGGCCACACACAAGGGGAACAACAACAAAAAAATAAACCTTCTTCCCATGTTTCCGAAATCCCAAGGTGGAAAGCTAAAAGTGATTTCTTAAACTTGAATTTGTTTAAAACCTCCCCAACATCAGTGTAAGGGCCACTGGCCTGACTTGGGGCCTGTGAGACTTGGCACTCAGCAGCCTGCGTGACCTAGGTCAGTTAACGTTTAATCCACCATCTCTGTGCCCTGTAAAGAACGTGCCCTGTGTACGCATAGAAACAAGAGTTAATCTATAGCTTACCTCCTTCCTGAGCCCCCTAAGATCTAACCTATAATTCTCTCCTCCTTTCCTACACAACATAATCGATCACCCCTCTGTCAGTCAGGAGACCCCCCATTCCCGCACTTATGCTTTCACACCCTTAGGAATGTCTTTGTCTAGAAAGCCCTTATAACCAGCTAGACCAGTCAGCTTAATTGCATGATCAGCTACCCTGCGAAGAGAAAAGCCATTTGTTTTTTTGCTGATTTCTTCCTCCTTGTGAGTTTATGCTTCAGAAAATGTTTGGAGTCCTCTTTGGTCTTTTGACTGGCAAAACCCCCTTGGGCTGTGACAATCAGTTTCCAGTGTAAAAAGGAAACACCCACAAATCTAAAAGCATTTGCCTTAAACTGCTTTGAAGCAGAAAAACAGTAAGTAGGCTTCCTCCACTTCTCTGACGCCCCTATGTAAAAATTCTTTTAGGCTCAAAGTCATGGTGAATTGACCAACCTCATTTCTCAATGCTTGGGAAAACAAAAAAAGGAATGCTCACAAAAATAAATTATACTGTAACAAACTGGTAAGAAGGACAAGAAGAAATAAAAGGCAGGCTATCGTCCGCAAGCCTAAAATAGCGCTTCAAAAAGGTAGCATGCTTCCTTCTCTCAGCGTTTTAAAATGACACTTTACAGGAACATGGTGGAGCTAGAAAACACGACATGATAAAATGCGCTGTCTCAGATGCAGCAGAGGCCCAGAGGCAAAGAAAAAAACTGTAGGTGGCAATCAGCATACATCAAGGTGGGGTGCTAAACCACCTAGGTTGGACCTGAGAAGGAGCTAGTTGAAAATCGGTTTTGTGACCCTTAGATCAACACCCACCCCTAAACCCCTCAAGGTATGACATTGTAAAACTTTGGAAAAACAGTCCAAGCACTGTGACATTTTCCCTACCACCTGCTCCTCAATTTGGGGGAGAGTGTGCTCTTCCTAATCTCAAGTCACCTGAGAAGAGGCTTTGAAAGAAAGGCTGGAAAACTTTGTTTCTTAGAATTGAGAGGGTCAAAGCAACTGGTATTTGTTCCATGCCAGAGCAGATTAAAGGCCAAAGGCTGTGGCTGGCACCTGGTGGTAGAATAAAGAGGAGTGGCTAAACCACTACAAGCAGAGCAGAAGAACATGTTTTGTGTGTGTGTGTTTGTGGACTACATGGGGGAGGAAGAAAATGAGCCTGAGGGTTGTTTTCAAGGAACCTCTACCCAAATGGGCTTCCTGCTGGAGGCTGCTAGGCAACAGAGGGTTAGTGGTAAGAGAATCAAAAGCAGAAGCTGATGGAGCCAGTGGCCGTCAGGAGAGGTGTTACAGCCCAATGTTTTCAGTGGAGCCATTTCCAAGGGCTCCACGTAAGTCTCCCAGGAGAGAGTCCACCTTATTGAACATCCACCAAGATCATGAAACAACAACATCAAGCACAACAGTTTCTCTAAAGTAAAGCCTTTCCTCTTCTCCTCCCTTCTCCTACTATCACGCCAAGTCCAGGAGGATCCAGAGATAACCCACCAGGTGGGAAATCAAGCCAGCTAGAAGTCCCCACCAACCTCCATCTCCTCACTCCAGGCTTTCAGCTTGAATCAGGCTGGGCTGGGGAAGGGGAGAAAGGGGAAATATTTGCTTGAAATAAAGTTCAGAGTTTTGATTATTACATGGGACTGGGCATTTCAACCACTGAAATGAGATTGTTTTATGACTAAAATTGGCTGGAGGACTTTTCAATTTTCCTAAGAGTGTCTGGAAAAGCAGTGAGAATGTGCCTGAGATTTCACCCAGGGACAAGGAAGAAACTAGCCCCTTAAAAGAGAGCAGGAAAAAAAAAATTAAGTTGCTTTATGATTGCACCCTATCAAATGCCAGTCTTTTCTTTAACATAATGGCTGTAAGTTTGCTCCAAAAAAGACAGCCTCTGTTCCCCAACCTCTAAGAAGCCAACCACAATGCTCCTGAAATGTCTCTACAGGACTCCAAAAATTTCCATCCCCAGGCTCCCCTGAGCAGAAAAAGACCCTGTAGGCTCTGAGCAACTTGTTACCCACAAAAGACTTGGCAGCAAGCAGTAAAGAAGAAGAAGATATTGTTTTTTTAAGGGTCTTCTAACCTTGGCTTTGAATTTTGAATACTCCATGGGATCCATCAGAAAGTTCTAGAGCTAAGAGCTTGTTTGTCAGCAGTGGGGAAAATAAAATCAGTGCTGATTCATCCAACTGGTCAATGCCATGGAGAAATCAAACTGGGCAGAAGATGTGATAGGTTTGAAAAGTTATCCACAAGGCAGGTCTTTGTATTTTGTGAGACTCAGCTCCTAGGAAGCATGCCAAAGACTCTGTGAGTGAATTCTAGAGACTCTACACCCTGGAGTGGCAAGTTTGACACCAGCTAGAGCCCCTTTCAGCATCTCTGCTGGGAGCCGTAATGTTCTCAAACCAATCTCTGAAACAAGTTACGGGCTGAGAAGAGAATTATCCTTAAGGACCATGTACATATACAATTTCAAGGTAAGCTGTGATGTGTTTTAAAACACAGAGAATGTTTGTGTGTCTTTACTAACAAAAAAGGTGCATTATAATAATTTTTCTCTCCATAATATATTGAAATATCTTAAAATTTATCTGAGGAAGAGGGATTATTATGGAGTTACTGGTGCAGGTGATTTCAGCAGCCCTTCAAACGCTACTGTTTATCTGTATATGATAACCTATCATACTGGGTTAGGTTATGTAATTATTAGGGAGTCTACAATGAACAGAGGTGAGGCTGCTTAAAAGTAGTCCCTGCAGAACTCCTGTGGTTGACACTGTGGATTAAGTGCCAGGGAATGCTGGTATAATGAAAAGATATGCAAAGGGGGCTGGGGTGGGGTTTTAGAAATGGAGCTCTGGGAGAGAATAACTGGAGTGAGAGAATCCAAAAGTTTTCTCTTATAAATCAGTATTTCACAAACTTTAGTGTGTATAGAAATTATCTGGGGATCTTGTTAAGATGCAGGTTCTGATTTAGAATATTTGGGAAATGGCCTGAGGGAATTCACTTCTAACACCACCACGCCCATCCCCACCTAGGGACTGCACTTTAAGAAGGTCATACATTGAAGGATAGAAAAAGGGGAAAAAATACGATGAAAGGGGGATGGAGGATTGTAAGCCCCACGGGGTCATGTCCTGATCCTGGGAAGGCCCCTTAAATTCTTTAGCAACTAAATCTCTGTGCAGAATTCCCTTACAAGAGTTGTCCCATCTTACTTATCTTGAATGTGTGTGGCACAGAGTTAGGGGAATGGGGCATTCTCTCCACATTTGGAAGAAAATGTCATGGCCTCAGGGCAGTGAAACCCTGGCAGCGGTGAGAGCAGTGTCCAATCGCAGTGGATGTTCTCCAAGGAGCAAAATGGAGCAGAAGAGCCAACAATGGCAAGAGCCTCAAAGGAGCTCATTGGAATGCCTGTATGACATCACTGGGGATTCCTGGAATAAATTTTTTTTTTTTTGGGGGGAGGGAGTATTTTAAGAGGCATGATATGAATTAGAAAAATATGTGACCTCCAAACAATCGTGTGTGCTCCATTACAGCCAGCATTTGGACGTCATCCCCTCAGTGGGCATCCATGCCGGTGCATGTTAGCAAGAGAAGTGGCAACTACCAACAAAGAAGGGAACACAGCATCACCCAGGCAAGGTAGGAGACCCTTGCCCCTATGTTTTACTGCCTTCCCCAACACTAGAGGGAAAATAAGAGAGAAAACGTAGTAGAGTACCCGAGAGCCAGACGATGCCCCTATCTCTTCTGCTCTTTAATTATATTTAAAAATTTTTAAACATTTTTCTCTGTGAGTTTGCCTTTGTAGCCTTTGCCCATTTTTCAATTTGCTTGCATTTCCCTATCGATTTATAAGAGCTCTTTATATATATTAATAAAATGAGGACTCTTTTGTGGAAAAAAAGCCCAATAGCATGAATCTTAGAGGTTACCAGCTATAGGCAACAACGATAAGGGCAGCTAGCCTTTATCAATCACCATTTCCCCAGCGTTCAGCTAAATGTTTTACATGGATTCTCATAATCCTCCTAACAACCCTATGAGGTAGGAAATGTTATCTTGATTTTATAGGAAAAGGAAATCAAGGTTTAAGCAGGGCAGGCAACTTGTCAAGCATAACCTACCTAGTAACACCAGGAGTTGAACCCCAGCCCAAGCTCTGGAGAAGCAGCCAGAAAAGCATTTGGGTCCTGAGGATCCTGGAGAAGGTGTGTATCAAGGGCTCAGGCTAACAGTTAAATCCGCAGCCTCCTCCTCCTTTCTTTGTTTAAAATAAATATTAATGGAGTGTGAGTGAGAACTCCGGCTGGATACTGGGTAAAGAGTGGCGAGGGAAACAGATAGGGGCACGGAGCTTACTGTGTGAAGGGAGAGAGCCACAAACACAAATAAGCATGTAACAAATGTTTGTCTGTGCTATGAAGAAAAGCTAAAAGGGCATATAAGAAAGCATAATGGGTGAAGGACAGCATAAACCAAGGGACTAGGAAAGTCTTCTTTGAGTAAGAAATACTTAAACCGAGACCTGACAGATGGGAATAATAAATGAATAGGAGGGAGAAACGTTTTGGGCAGAGAAAATTGCTGATGAAGACATGAAATTGCTCCTGATGAGGAAAATGTGGGATTCTGAACAAATGAAAGATACTACCAAAGTAGGCAGGGGTCATTTCAGGCAATGAAGTTTAAAAACGCTCAGGAAGGGGGAGGGCTTGCGGGGGCGCACTCAGGATCTCTGTTATTGGGGTAGATGAATGAGGATTCAGTGGTTTCTGGGCCGAAGTCTCAGGATCTGTCAGTTATGGAGTCAGAATGTGACCCTTGAATGTGTGGGGATTTGGGGTCCTAAGGCAGAAACTAATCTTGGATTTCCTCTGTTTCAAGGGCCCCTAGTCCCCTAGTAGAGTTTTCAGGTCTCTGCTCCCTCTTCTCACCATTCTCTCCCCTAATCTGGAGAGGTCTTCTGCAATGGGATTTCCAACTGTTATCTCTACCTGGTCCCTTTCCACCTCCCCACCCTCAACGCAGGCACTTTCCTTCAAGTAAGGAAGGAATGGCTCAGTTTTCTTGCTTTTACTTGAACCAACTCTACTTTTTCTTTACTCAAATGATTTTCTATTCCTGGAATTCTGTTTCTTTTTTATATTTACCTGAAAAATTCTAGAGCCCTAGAGGATAGTCTAACTCAAGTCACAAAACTTCCCTATATCCCCACACAATCAAAATCCCTATTTTGTCCATTATTGCTCACTCAATGCAAGCATAGCCTCCTTGCATTAAATTATTTTATGTACACTGTGTCTTTCAAAAGATAATGAACTTGTCCAGACATGGATCATGTTATATTCACTTTCACAGATCCAGCCTCTTGCCTGCAGTGTCTTCTCTCCTTTCCTATAGTGGGGACTATTTTTGACTCAGATTAATCAGGGGCTAGGCCATCTTTGAAATCCTCACCTCGTAGCCAAATTCCCAATTTCCTATGAACGTAAGGATCACCTGGGTGCTTTGTTTAGAAAGGCAGTTTCTTGGGTTCTATCCTAAAGAATCAGACCGTTCTTAGGGAAGAGAATAAAAAATTTTGTTACTAACAAGTGCCCAGATAATTCTTACCATTAGGGAAATCTGGAAAATACTGCTGAGTATACTTTAGGCCAAGGAATTATCAGGTGCACCCTAAGCTAGATGTTTGTTCACTCACCTCCCTCCCCCATCTCCAACCCCATGTCTGGACAGATGTTTGCAATAGGACTCCTTTTTCAGAAGCTTTCAGCCCTTTATGAGTAAGGGAGGAAATACATTTTAGATACAAAAGTATTTCAAGACAGGCATTTGGAGCTGGGAAGAAAGCCTGGGCTGGAAACCTAGATTAGAGAGTTAATTTGTATAGAACAGACCAGAAACCCAAATTTGGAAAAAAATCTACATAGAACAGGCACACCTAATATACACTAGGAGCTGTTAGATGCTTTAAATATGTATATACACTCAATACAAACCTAATCCTTACAATTGTCCTTACAAAGTAGGTTTTATATCTCCATTTGACAGATTAGGAGACTGGGTTTCAAAGAGGTTAATTGAGACAAAGTCATAGGGTTAGTAAGCAGCAAAGTTCCCAAATATAGTGATTGTTCTTTCATCTAATATTTATTGAGTGCCCCTCCCATGTACCTTTACCCTATCTTTAAAAGTAATCTATCTTCTTCTCGATCATCCTTTAAGCTTTCTCTTTTTCTTTGATTTTCTACGGTTCTAGACAAGGATTTCTTTTGTATTTGTTGGGATTCATAGGGCTACTTGAATCTGTGGCTTTAATTTTTTGCTTGAAGCTGTCCTAAGTTCCTTGCCATGTGGGCTTCTCCAACATAACTGCTTACTTTATGGGAGTGTACTTCTCCAAAGCCATCAACGGAGAGAGATGGGAGTCTGCTACAAGACTTTTACAACATAACATAATCGCAGTGTGACAGCCCATCACTTTGCCATACTCTATTGGTCAGATGTAAGTTACAGGTCCTTTGTCCCACATTTAAGGTGGGAGAAACCCCTTAGAGTCTGTCCACCACAATCTCCTATTAGACTCCCTACTTGGCCAGACCCGGGCTTCAATCTCTGTCTGGAGACCCATGCTGCTGTCAAAACAAAGATCCTAACTTGGGGAATAGACAAATGCCTTCAGGGCAAAAGTGACTTCCGTGTCTTCTTACCTCTCCAAGTTTTCCCATCACTTCTGGCCTCTAAGGGAACATTTTCATCTCTTCCCACAGCCTGCTCCTGCCCAGATTTCATACCCAAGCCCGCAAGGCCCCTGTAGTTGGACCCCTGCCTTCTTCTCTGACTTCATCTCATGCCAAGTTCCCACTTGCTCACTATGTTCCAGCCTCTTGGGACATCTGTTTCCTGAATTCACCAAGGTCATTCCTCCCCGCCGAAACTTTCCCTCCCTAGTCCATCTGCCTGCAAAGTTCTTCCCCTAGACCTTCACGTAGCTCACTCCTATCCATTGTTCAAAAGTCCTCTGCCCAGAGAGGCCTTCCCTGACCACACAGCACCGTTTTATTTTCTTCATTCCTTTCTTCATTTATTTACTGTCTGACTCTCCCCACGATGAGAATATAGGAACCTTGTTGGCTACCGTCACTCCAGCTTTTTAGAAAATAAGATCTTAATAAAGATTTGAATGAGGTTTCTTTCTCTCTTTTCAGTTTGAGCTTTTGACATCCTTGCAATCTTCTACACCTTCTTTGAACAATGAAGTTTCTAGGTTGAATTAAACATGCCAGTACCAAAGATGTGGCTTGAATCCTCTCTTGGGTTCAACATCAAAAGAGTAAGTGAGCACCCAAGTTATATGGATCCTGCACACCAGTCAGAAGAGAGGTTAAAATCATTCTCAACCAGTAAAGAGGGCAGGGAAGGCAACCTAAGGGAGAAGACACAGAGGGCTGTAACACCATCTCACTACTGAGGAACAAAGGAGAGGGAAATTCACCTGAGCATATCTGACAGCATTTAAGCAGTGAGTCTTTTATGGCTCCCCATTTCTAACTTATTATTCTTAGCAATGGCATGCCTGGTGTGGGGCTCCACACCGTGGACCCTCAGAGATGCTGTAGAGGTGCAGCAGCTGCCACCTTGGGCTTTACGGATGAGGGCAGAGTGAATTTTTCATCTGGGGACATTCTTTGGTGGGCTCAGCAAGTCATCACCTCTGTTTTACCCCTTGTCATTGAGTCACAATCCAGCTATAATTGTTTTTATTCCAGATTGGTATAATGTCTTCAATAAAATCCACATAAAATGAAATAAAATCCTAGCAAAATCCCAACCAATCTGGCATCAGTGATTTACTTGATCTATAACTCTGGACAAGTCATTTCACCTGAGTCAACTTCTTTGCCTGTAAAATGGGAATAATACGACCATCTCATTACATTACCAGTGTTGTTGCAGGGACCAAATAGAACATGTGAAAGCGCTTTGAAAGGGTTAAGTATTAGGTGACTAGGAGGTAGGATTATAGGATTTTACATCCTATTTGCATTATTTGCATTTTGCCAGATCACTCTGCAGCCCAATGGTATTGGCAGTATCCTGCCAGGTCCTGCTGAGTGACGGCCCTGCCCAGTCAGCAAAACATTTTGTCATCTTCCCTTACCCAGGCAGCTCAGCTCCACAGCAACACACACCTTTTCTGCCCGGGGTGAGGGCCCCTCCTTTCTGGAATAAGCCACCACATCGGCTCTCCTAAATCCTTTCTTCTCCCCAAGATAACATTCCATGCCCTATTTCATTTTCCTCTTTCTCTTCCTTGTCCGTCTTGCTCCCCCCTCCCTATTGAGTACTCTTACTGAAAAGCCATCCTGGTGCTCTTCCTCTCACTGTCCTCTCCTTAAGGTCCCATTCACCTAGTCGGCTTCTTTCCAGCGCTTCACCCTCCTCTCTGCCCAGCCACTATTCTTCTTTGCGCTTTCTCCACCCCGCGTCCCAGCCCAGCCAGCCTGTTTTAGCCAGAGACAAAGCTTTGCGCCAGCCTCTTTCCCCTTCTCTCAGCCGTTTCTGGTCTCAACCGTTTCTGGTCTGAGCCGTTTCGGGTGTGTGGTTCCGGTTCTCACCGCCAGGCGTTGGAAGTTCAAAGCTGGTAGGAGCGCGCGCGCTTAGCACGCGCGTGGGTGGGAGGTCCAGGGAGCCGGGCGAGGCGAGGCTGGGGCCGCTGCACATGAGAAGCGCGCAGACGGAGACTTCCCTGGGGCTCGCCAAGGAAAGGTGACCTATAGTTGGGTACTAACGGCAAACCGAAGTTTTGCACGTCATGTGTGGCAGGATCTCATGCTGAACCAGCTCCCTCGGGCACACCTCACATCTTTGCATCTGCTCCTGAACTGGCTTGGGTGATCCCTCCTTCAGCCCCCACCCTTAAAGCAGCCTGGCAAAGGCAAGCACCCATCCCTGGAATAGTCTTCCTCCCAGTGCCCTCTCTACAAATAACTTATTATTGTTACAATGAAAGGATTATTTGAGGGATACACTGAATTTGCTGGTTGTGACATTGTACCCCCACAAGCACAGGCAATTTTTAACTTCCAAAGCAATCCATTCAGTGCTAGATAATTCAAAAGAGACCTAGGGCACTTCCCAGTAAAGATAGCACATTGAACATAGTCATAATTTTTTGCTATTTACTAAAATTTTTTTTGCTATTTTACTACAACTACAGTAAAAGAATTTTTAAAGGCACACATCCTCAAAGATGGTAAGAAAAAGAGTAGTTGACAAAAGTTTGGAAGCTGAAAAATAGAAGGACAGGTGGCTACTGACTTATTAGACCCAAGCAAGCAGAATCCTTCCAGTGCAGGGTAAGCAGAGAACCACCAGCATAAAATGACAGACCCTTAAAAGGCCAAGTTATCTCTGAAAGTGTGGTGTGGAAGCAAAATAAAAGATGGTGGGTTGAAAGCTATTGAGAAGAAAGTAGATTTCTAGATCCCCTTTCTAACCTCTACCCCTCCTCTCACCAGACAGAGAAAGATCTAGTGTCTGGTTAAGATAAAATAGAAGGTCCTCCAGGCACAGTTGAAGGCAGGGATACCATAAAAATAACAGGAAGCTTATATATAACCAAAAGCTTAGCCATGTTCCCCACAACCCCCACCCCCCCAGTCTTCTCCCACTGTCCACTCAAAGATGCAGGTCTATTTTCTTTAGGACATCTGGCCAGCCCAAAAGGAAAAACTTGAAGATCCTGACATTTGGGTTCCCCAGCAAACAGCCTAACCAGATCACCCTACAATGAAGCTCCACACTGGCAGCCTCCACTCACAGCTCAGAATTTCCAATCAGCTCTTTGTGTTCCACTGTTCTACTAAGTTACAACTAGGAAGTCTTGGTCGGTAAGTAAAGCCTTGTTTTAGTTTCCTTGGCTGCTCAAGCAAATACCAATACAATGGTTTGGCTTGAACAATGGGAATTTATTCCCTCACGGTTTGAGGCTGGGAAAGAGTCCAAGTCAAGGTGGCATCAAGGCTATGCTTTCTTCCCGAAGACTGTGGCCTTTTAGGACTGGCTGCCTGCGATCCTTGGTTCTTAGTTTGTCCCAAGACAAGGCACTGGATCTTTCCCTTTTCTTCCAGATTCCATTGATGTCCAGTTTCTGGCCACTCCCTCTGTGACTTCTTCTCTGTCTGAATTTTGTTCCTCTTTAAAGGACTAAGGATTAGTCCTTAATCCTATTAAGGTCCATCCTGATTGAAGTGGGCCACCCCTTAACTAAAGTAACCTTATCAAAAAGTCCTACTTATGATGGGTTCATACCCACAGGAATAGATTAAACTTAAGAACATGTTTTTCTGGGGTACATTCAGCTTCAAACCACCACACTCCACCCTCTGGACCCCCCAAAAACATGTTCTTTCTATATGTAACATATATTCATCCCATCATGATATCCCCAAAGCCTTTCAGAAACAATGCTTAGTACAAAGTGTCATCAAAATCGGTATGGATGTGGTCTGTCCTGGAGCACAATTCCCCTCAATCTGTGGACCTATGATACCTAGAGAACAAGTTATTTGCTTCCAATGTACATCCACCCATTCTCAAGAAGCTGCTAGAGTATGTTAGGGTTGGGACTAAGGTGTGATAAGTGAGGCACTTGCCTTGAGCACAAAATTTAAAGGGGTACCAAAAAACTCAGTGATCGAGATAAAGAATATTTTAATGCACTGTTTTAAAAAATCAAAATTAATGCCAAAAAAATCCATGATGAACAAAATATCAAAATGTTAAAGACAGGATCCAACAGGGCTGGGATTGAGGTGAGTGAGAACAAGTCATGTGAGTGCAGGGCTGAATCTTGTCTTTATTTGAAATTTTAATATTTTGAAATTTTTATATTTATGTTAGCCCTATTCAAAGTGGGATGGGACCTCACAGAGTCATGAAAACTTGGAGGTGAGAATCATCAGAGGCCATCTGGAAGCCTGGTTATCACACTAACAAAAATTATGACATAATTAAATTGGAAGGAAAGTGGGGATCAGAGAGTGTGTGTGTGTCTGTAGCCTGGTGGTAGAAATGAGAGTTAAACCCTCCTCTTCCTTGGTGGGCAGTCAATAGATAATGCCACTGTGCTGGTTTGAATCTATTATGTCCCCGACAAAAGCCATGTTCTTTTAATCTAATCATGTGGGTACAGACTTATTATGGGTGGGATCTTTTGATTAGATTATTTCTATGGAGGTGTGTCCGGCGCTGCCCCGCTCGGTCCCCGGTTCCCGGCCGGCGAGGGGAAACAGGGAAGGAGAGAGAGAGATGCAGACTGCGCGAACTAACCTGGTCATGAATCACGACTCGAACCACACGGCAGTTGTGAAAGCAAGCCCTTTACTACAGCTAGATGAACATTCTGTGTTACTGGTTCCCACACGGGGCACGGCGCCTCGTGGGAGAGCAGCCTCGATGTGGCCGTCAGGCACGGCTCCTTGTGGGCTGTCTCACCCTACCCCGTCCGGGTAAGACCTTTTATACACAGTTAACAACCAATAAGCTTCTAGGCTAGTATCGCGTATACAGGATTTCGATTGGTAGGAGCGGGTGGCGGATACATGCGTCACTATGCGGAAACAGGATGCAGGCGCCATCTTGGCTCACTCGATGGGCGGGGGTAACTCTAGAGCAGGCTGCAGCGCATACGCTAGGCCCGATTCGGGAGGCGGCTTTCCACATCTCCCCCTTTCTTATTTATTTTTGACCCAGTGTCTCCAGTGATGAGCGTGCTCCCGTGAACCCAAATGGTTCACAACCTCTTTGGTGCTTTGGGGAGTCTGGACTAGGCCTCAGCCATCCAGCGGCGGAGCCTCTAGCACCAACCAGAATGCTCACGTCATATGGAGACCGGAGAGTCCGTAAGCTGGAAGCAACGTGACTCTCCCTGCAGTGCTTTGCCTGGCAACTGGGGAACAACGACGGGGGCAGGAACAGCAGTAACCAGAGTCGGGGGTGTCACTAGGTGTCTCTGTGCAATGGCTAGGGTCCAGTCTGGCCACAACTAGGACTCTGCCCTAGAGACCCACCTGAGACAAAATTATGACTACTGGTGTCGCCTTTTACACCCGAGAAACAGCCATGCGATTCGCTACAAATTTTGCTCCAAAGCGCCCCACCTGAGGCGACCAGGAAGGGGTATGGTTAATAAATCGGTCACTATCGGGGGTAACAGAGGTGGGAGTCATAGCCATCATAGTGGTAACACGCAATTGCTGCTGCGCTGGAAACAGGCGTTCTAGCAAACATTTAACAACGACTAATCCCACCAATAATCCCACTGCAATGAGGATCCAATTAGTTAAATTGGGCCAAGAGAACCAGGAAGAAACACTGTGCAATAGTTTCTGTAGAACCTCGCCTAACCCGGAGAGATCGACTTTAACGGGTTTTAACATGATCCCCCCAATTGTGTCTAAACTAGATTCCACCTGTTGGGAGAGATTAACAAATTCAGGAAAATATGACCTTTTCAGCCAATCAGAGACTCTGGAAATGCTTCCGGTCACGTTGGCCCTGACAGGAGTGACACAGAGTTTAACCGTAAGCCACCGGGTGTCACATGTTTGCTGAAGCACTCTCCAGAGTCCATCTATTTCCAGTCCAAGTTCATCTATCTCCGCTTGGAGTTTCTGAATGGCCTGGAAATTTAAGTTCAGCATCTGATTGTGGCGGCGTAGCACGTCTCGGGTAAGGTTGACCAAGCCATTTACCGTTTCCATCGTTATGGCGAGCTGCCGATCTGTCCATGCTTGTAGCACAGCCTGCCCGATCGTTGGGACAAACAAAGAGGAAGCTACACTGGCAGCATTCGATAGCCATTCTTTTATGCCTCTTGGACGCCTAGACTTAGAGAAGGGGATATTGTTAAGTGAAACAACTTGAGAAACAGGGCCAACCCAGTCGGTTGCCTTGACGGGGAGCCAGACATAACTTGGGCGATACACTAGGATAGCGGGGCGGCGAGGCATCCGGGTCTTTGGAACGGTTGCAGACTGTAGGAGCAAGCCCTGGAAGGAAAAGGCACCTTTGAGTCTCCTTTTTACTCAAGATCCCTTCACAAGACTGGCGGCTTTTCCCTGTAACGTTAAGAAATTCAAGCAAGACTCCCTTACTTAACTCGCCATTACCAGTTTCACAAGTAGCATTCGCCGCAACTGTGGTGTTGACAACCTTGACAGAGAGGTTAGCAAAAGAGAGGATCAGTGTGTCATTGGTGAGGGGGAAGGACTCGTTGAAGCTTGTGGAGGAAATATAGTTCCACTAAAAAGAAAAAGGCAGATTAGAAGGATTGCTATAGGAGAGCAAAGAACAGAGTTACCGATCCTCTTTTTGGGCAACCGCGGGGTGGTCAGTCCTACTATTATCGTCTTGTCGGTCGTCGCCATCATCAGCAGGGTCGGAGGCTTGGTCTAATGGTTCAGGTTGTATATTCGTTGGCGTTTCTGACAGCTGTTCCTTGGCTTCTTCAGGTGATGTCACGGTTCTCACCAGTCTTTCCGGAACCCACACTGGTTGACGTCCTGGTTCCTGGGGAAAAACACAAACAGAGCCTCTGGCCCAGCTGAGCACCGGGTCAGGGCCTTTCCACTGCCCCGACAGGACATCCTTCCAACGGACTAGACCTCTATGCGGAGGACTCGGGGTGGTGTGTTGCAGGGCAGGTGTCATTCCTTGTGAATTTTCGTTTAAAAAATTATATGTGAGCAAGGCTACAGACAGTCGAGCTTTTGGGGACAGGCCGTGGCCTATACCCTCTTTCTGTTTTTTAAGCAAGTCTTTGAGAGATCTGTGCGCTCTTTCAATGATTCCTTGCCCCTGAGGGTTATAGGGGATGCCATGTTTTAATTGGACATCCATGTTGTCACAAAATTTTTGGAAGGATTTACTAGTGTAGGCAGGCCCGTTATCCGTCTTTAACGTCTTTGGCTTACCCCAAGCTGCCCATGCAGCAAGGCAGTGTGCAATGACGTGGGAGACTCTTTCTCCTGGTTCAGCAGAGGCAAATAAAACTTGGGAGCATGTGTCCACCGACACATGTAAGTACTTGATCTTACCATACTCTGAATGATGAGTGACATCCATCTGCCAAGTATCCCCTGGGGTGAGACCCCTAGGGTTGACCCCAACCGAGGGGACTGCTCTCTGCTCTGCACAATTGTTGCAGGCTCGGACAATATCTCGAGCAGCTGCACGTGGTATGCTGAACCGCTTAGCTAGGGTACCTGCATTGATGTGAAACTTGGCATGGAATTCTCGGGCTTGTTGATACGGTACCAGCGTCGGAAAGATGTGCAGCTGTCGAGTGGCTACATCTGCGCTATGGTTCCCCTGGGCCATAGGGCCAGGCAAACCTGTGTGGGCTCTAATATGGGTTATGTAAAAAGGGTGTTGCCTGGTCCATATAACCTCCTGTAGTTTGGCAAAGAACGTCCTTACTGTAGAGGAATGTTTAACAATGCCCACCGTTTCTAAAATTTGTACAGAGTTCACAACATAAGCAGAATCCGAGACGACATTTAAGGGCTCGGAAAGGCTTTCCAGGACTGCAATGATAACCTGCAGTTCTACCCATTGAGGCTTTTGTGGTTGGAAGAGCACTGTTTTAGGAGTGTCCCCCTCCACACAATACGCCCCTGTTCCAGAGCTGGAGCCGTCCGTGTATACGGTGGGGGCGCCTGCTAGTGGCCTAGGAGAGGTTACTTTGGGAAAAATCACTGGGTGCCGGGTGACAAACTGCAAGAGAGGAGCCTTAGGGAACTGATTGTTAATGGGACCAAGAAATGTACACCGGAGAATGGCCCATTGATCTATGCATCCGGTGAGTATCTCAAGCTGCTGGGAAGAATAAGGCACCCTGAGATTTTTGGGCTGCTGACCGAAATGCTGCACAGCCCTTTTAATGCATTCTAGGGCCAAGTCTGCAACCGCTGTAGGATAGTGCTCTAGGACTTTTTTGGGGGAAACTCCAGGGTGGACCCAGAGCAGCGGCCCCCACTGCCACAGTACCGCAGTGGGCTGTAATTCTGTCGGCAGCACGCAGGCTTCAAAAGGCTCATCAGGGTCTATTCTCTTCAATGCAGCGCCACTGAGCGCCTGTTCCACCTGGCATAGTGCTCGCCTTGCCTCTGGAGTGAAGCTTCGAGGTGAGTTTATATTAGAATCCCCCTTCAACAGGTCGAACAAAGGTGTTAGTTTGACATTGGGTATTTTTAGGTATGGACGGATCCAATTGATATCCCCCATGAGTTTTTGTAGATCATTGAGAGTGTGTATATTGTCTAGCCTGAGAGACACCTTTTGGGGGGAAACATGAGTGGGTGCGACTTTCGCCCCCAGGAAAGTGGTAATGTCAGTCATTTGGATTTTTTCAGGGGCAATCTCTAGGTTAGCTTCTCTAAGACTAAGGACTAAATGTGACAAAACTGTTTTAAGAAGATCTGTGTCTCTATGGGCTAAGAGAATGTCATCCATATAATGGATGATTTTCACTTGAGGGAACTGCTGCCGAGTGCTAGCTAGCTTCGCAGCGACATACAGCTGGCACATGGTAGGACTATTAGCCATGCCTTGGGGCAGGACTGTCCATTCAAAGCGTTGACAGGGCTCCTCTTGATTACTAGAGGGCACAGTAAAGGCAAACTTAGGGGTGTCTTCAGGGTGGAGCGGAATAGAAAAGAAGCAATCTTTCAGATCTATGATGAAAATCGACCAGTGCTCCGGTAATGCCGAGAGGAGGGGCAGTCCCATCTGAACGGGCCCTAAAGGCTCCATGCAATCGTTAATAGCTCTTAGATCATGTAGCAGTCTCCATTTACCAGATTTCTTTTTTATTACGAATATAGGGGTGTTCCACGGTGACGTGGAAGGGGCGATATGGCCCTTTTCTAGTTGTTCTGATACTAGGGCGTGCAACGCTGCAAGTTTTTCCTGTGGCAAGGGCCACTGAGGCACCCACACCGGAGCCTCGGTTTTCCATTTTAGTTTTATAGGTGTGGGTGGGAATCTCTCCTCAGTGGCCCCTATGAAAAACCCAAGCCTCGTCTGTCAGACTTGGGGGCAGCTTGTATAGGCTCCGCACGTCCGTGCAATGAAGCTCCTAAACCCTTGCCGGGGGTATACCCCATTTCTTTTAGCAGTCGCTTAGAGGTTGGGGAGTAGCCGCTAATTAAAGTAACGTCCATTTGGGTCAGAATGTCTCTTCCCCACAAAGACACAGGCAGGGCTAATACATAAGGCTGGAAACTGCCTTGGTGTCCTTCTTCATCGGCCCAATGAAGGGCAGCTGCACTGAGCATGGGCGCTGAAATTTGGCCTATTCCTCTAATGGGCTCTTCCGCCCTGCTCGTTGGCCAGGTGGGGGGCCATTCTTGTTGTCTTATGATAGACCGATCGGCCCCTGTATCGAGCAGGCCCAAGAAAGATCTGCCTTGCACCTTAATGGTTAGCATAGGTCGAGACTCCAGGGACATATGGAGTCCCTCAAAAATCGCTCCACTGGATCCGAACCCTTTTTCCCCTCTCTGTCTGATTCTGCTTGGAAAGACTGCATGTAAGCTGGGTAAGAGCAGGAGCTGCGCCAGCTTATCACCTTCTGCAATGACTAAGGTGCCCCGCTGAGATTGAACCATAACTTGGGCACGGCCTGTGAAATCTGAATCTACAAGTCCTGGTATAACTGTTAATCCTTTCAGGGCCGTGGATGCTCTTCCCAATATGAGCCCTACAGTACCAGCCGGTAAGGGCCCCTTGAAGGAGGTCCCTACTAACTGGACACCCATGGAGGGGGTTAGTACGAGTCTGGAGGTGGCACAGAGGTCCAGTCCTGCTGAGCCGGGGGACGCACGAATTTGATCGGATCCTGTGTTGTCGAATGGCATGCAAGGGGGTCCGTCGAAAGGGCGGACCCCCTCTTCCCGTTTTTTGGAATCTGCTCGGGGCGGCCAGAGAGGCGTCTACCCTGCGCATCGAAAACCGATTTACAGTCTTCTGCGCGGTGGGGGCCTTTGTGGCAACGGCCACACGGCCTGGTTGCTGCACCTGGTTCGCCAAACCGTTGAGTGGCAGGGGGTTGACGTCTATTGGGACAATCTCTCTTAAAGTGCCCTGATTGGCCACAGCCATAGCACCCGTTAGACTTTGCCCCTAAGGTTCTCGGGCTTTTTGTAGCCACCTGTAGGGAGCTGGCTAGCATGGCAGCTAGACCTGCATTAGTTAAAGGGCTGCCAGCATCTCTACAGAGCCTGACCCACTCTGTCAAATCTTTTGCTCTGTTTTGTGCCAGGATAACTTTGCACTCCTTGTTGCACTGCTCAAAAATCATTTGCTTAACCACAGTCTCTGCTACTCCTGGATCTGAGAAGATTCTCTCAGCTGCGGTTTGCATCCTGGCTACAAAATCCGCAAATGGTTCTGTGGGGCCTTGGTGTATATTGCTGAGTGAGGCCTGAGCCTCTCCCTCACCTGTTAGCTTTTTCCAGGCACCCACAAAACAGCGGAAGATCTGGGCATAGACCTCTTGTGGGAAACCCGTTTGGTTCTGGGCATGGGCGCCTCTCCCCAACAGCATGTCAGCATTCCACCCGCCACGTCTCCCCGCCGCATTCCTTGCGGCCTGCTCTTCAGCTAACTCCTCAAACCATGCTTTCCAATCTATGAATCGGCCTGACGGCAAGCAAGCACGGGCTAGCTGAAAAATATCTGCGGGTGTATGATTTAGAGCAGAGAGGTTCTCGATCATGTTCAAGGTATAAGGGGCATTGGGGCCATACTGATGGACGGCCTGCCTCAATTCCCTCAATAGTTTGTAATCATATGATTCGTGCCGATTGCCACCTTGGGGATTGATAATAACCGGGTACATTTCTGAGACTGGCTGCGGCTCAAGTGGCTGGTAGCCACCCAGCATGCCAAAAGGTCTAAATGTTGTGAAAGGGTTCCATCTCCAGAAATGTCTCCCACCACTACCTAATGGCAAAGGGTCCTGAGGGCCTGTATACTCGGGCGGGGGGTACGGCAAAGGTTGCCCCTCCCCTGACCGACCCATCGGGGTTTCCGGGTCTGGCAGCAAAGGATAATTACATTTACTGGGCATGGCCACTAGAGGGAGCTCTCGGCAAGGTCCTTTGGTGGGACCGCCCAAGGCGTCAGTTGGGAGCTGGGGTGTCCCTGGGGGTGCAGCGGTAGACATTGGCGGGGCGGAAGGCCGCACGGGTGTGGCGGGAGGCTCCTCCCACTCAATTAGCGGGGATGCTTCCGCCTTCTCGTCAGTATCGCTATCTGACTCTGAGTCAGAGTCACTGGACTCCGGCGGTTTGCCCTTACAGGAGCCGTCCGCTGACGAAACTGACTGGGTTTCTTGGAGCGCGCACCGTGCTTCTTGCAAGACAGAGGACGGGCTTAGGCCGGTAGCCGATTCTAGTTCAAGGACCGCACGGACGGTCTCCCATATGGGTACTAGAATCGGGTCCATACACACGCCCGTCTGGCGCGCTCGGTCTATGTCGCGACCGAGCTTCATCCAAGAGGGTAGGCTAAGGTTGCCGGTGCAGGCAAACCAAGGGGCAAAAGTATCAACATCATCAAGAAAACGCTGAAGGGAGCTTTTCCTGACCGAGATACCCCGTTGTTTCAAAAGGTTCTTTAAGGGAGCTAAGAGAGGTGAACTTCCGGACTGCCCCATGATTGCAGTCGGCACTATACTTCAGTCACTCGGAGAGCTCTTCCGAGTCCCCCGGGGTCACCTGAAAACCCACGGGCCCTAACTATCATGTAATAAGACGCACTCACCTTCTCGCGTTGATCAGGCGCGGGAAGTCCGCCGTAAGCTCGACGCGCAGCGCTGCTCTCCTCACAGAGGGACCGTCGAGAGCGAGGCAGGAGGAGGAGCGTCCCCGTACGGGCCACCACTTGTCCGGCGCTGCCCCGCTCGGTCCCCGGTTCCCGGCCGGCGAGGGGAAACAGGGAAGGAGAGAGAGAGATGCAGACTGCGCGAACTAACCTGGTCATGAATCACGACTCGAACCACACGGCAGTTGTGAAAGCAAGCCCTTTACTACAGCTAGATGAACATTCTGTGTTACTGGTTCCCACACGGGGCACGGCGCCTCGTGGGAGAGCAGCCTCGATGTGGCCGTCAGGCACGGCTCCTTGTGGGCTGTCTCACCCTACCCCGTCCGGGTAAGACCTTTTATACACAATTAACAACCAATAAGCTTCTAGGCTAGTATCGCGTATACAGGATTTCGATTGGTAGGAGCGGGTGGCGGATACATGCGTCACTATGCGGAAACAGGATGCAGGCGCCATCTTGGCTCACTCGATGGGCGGGGGTAACTCTAGAGCAGGCTGCAGCGCATACGCTAGGCCCGATTCGGGAGGCGGCTTTCCACAGAGGTGTGACCCCTGCTATTTCCTGCCCTCAACATAGCCAGGCTAGAATTCCATTTCCAAAAGGCTGGGCCCCACCAAGAGGGAAGTGTTCATCTTTGTGCATGGTGCCAAACGATTGGCCAAGAGTTTGGCTAACCAAGTGCCCCCTAAGGTTAGGGAGAAGCAGTTGAGGCTCCGAGAGCAGAAAGCAGCCAAAGGACCATGATTAGAGTCTGAAGTAAGGGCTGCGTTTTCCAGGAATTATATCCCAGCACGAAAACTTAGACCCGGATGGGACCTGCCCTCTTCTCCCCGCTCTACTTTCTTTCCTTCCCTCACAAACACCCTGTCCCAGGATCTTTCACAAAGCACGCATTGTTCCCCACTAGTCAAACCTAAGTAGAGTATGTAGCCAACCAAGATTTCGACTTGAGATGTCTGTGAAGAAGCCAGCTTCTGAGTCTGAGATCTCCTCTCTACATGTTCACTATGACACCCCCAACCTCCTTCTCTGGCTTGTCCCCACATAACCTGGAGTTCCTGAGACTTAGCCATGAAACCTTTCTGGGAAGATTTGAGGGGATGAGATTTCCAGGACAGATGTACTTCTCTTGTTTTGTGGAGGTGGATCTTCAGGGTCTTCCTTCCAGTGATGTGGACAATAGAACTAGGACTTGCTGAGGGACACAAGCCTGCAAAGCTTGGGTTATAGATTTAACATCTCCTCTACTTTGAGCCCTGGCTTCCAAATCGCTCCCAACCAGTTTATTCATCCCCTGTCCTAATGACCCCTCTGAGAGATCAGAGTCAGGAAGAAGACTGAAAAGAGCATGGCTTGGAGTCAGGAAGACCTGGGTTCAAATCCTGACTCAATCTGTTTATAATCTCATGTCATCCCTGACCTTCCTCTTGGATCCAGAGTTCTGCTCCCCTTAGTTACAGGTGGTTATCTCTTTGCAGAGGAAGTTTGTTTCCCAGTACTTTTGCTTCTTCATAGTCGTAAAGCAATCAAAAGTCTAACCCTTCTTATGCTGTGTGCTGGGTACAATGATAAGCACTTTATAAGCACTGTTTTATTTAATTCTCAAAATGTTAGTGTGAGGTTAATGCAATTATTCCCATTTTTTAGCTGAGACTGAAACTTACTGTGATTTGCACAAAATCACACAACTTTTAAAAGGCAGAAGCAGAACTGGAACCCATGTCTTCAAGGCTTGAAGGAAGGCAACACAGTACAGCAGAAAGAGCAAAAGCTTTGGACTCAGATAGACCCGAGCTCAGTTCTTGGCTCTGTTCTGGCTGTAGTACCTGTACAACTCTCTTAAGCTTTCTCACCTTCATTTTCCTCACTTGCCAAATGAAGAAAAATGTTCTGTAGAAGTGTTCTGAGAATGAAATGAAATGGTGTCTATAAAATGCCTGTTGCCTAGCACCGAGAAGCATCAGCTTTCACCACAGCCTCTTCCATCACCCTAACAGCTAAGCCTGGGCTCAGTCATCTACCCACTATCATGCTGTTCCCAGCCCATTAGGGGGACTCAGGCAGGAACACAAGTAACCAGGACAAAAGAAAGAAATTAGAAAGTACTGTATGAGCAGTCAAGTTCTGTTAGAGTGATCAAGCAGGACTTCATGGAGACAGTGATTTTAAATCTGGACCTGAAACATTTTGTCAGGTTTCAAGAGATGGAAATAGATCAAAGGAGCCCAAGGTTCCACATCTGGTAACTGGATAGGGTATGGGGTGAGGTGACGGATGTGTAAATATCCTGTAGACTAAAGGGCTTCACAGGGAAATGGTGTGACTGAAGCTATGCCTGTGTGTACGTCCCAGGCCACGTGCAGACCACAGTAATTATGCTCACACTCCAGGTTGAAAGAGGCTGGCCCGAGCCCTCCCCCAACAGGCTCTCTGCTGCCATCTGGTGGCCGGCTGGAGCCTAGGCCCCTGCTGGAGGTGCTGATAGGAGGGTGGCCTTCATCAAGAAGGGAGTGTGAGGGTCTGGGGAAGTGGTGGGAAGCCTGTGGGAAACCCTACTCCTGCCACCCTGAGAGGGAGAGAGAGAGAGAGAGAGAGAGGCCCAATAGCTTGCCTTCAGCTTCTCAGACCATCTGGGATTCTATTTTTAGCCAGCACTGTCTTAGGTTGACAGCTTGGAACGCCTTCTCCAGCCTTCTCTTCCTCCCTCCTGCCTCTTGCAGCCCAGAACGCTGTAGACAAGATGGGTGGGAGCAGCCCCTGTACTGGTAAACAGGAGACCCACTCTCCTTTCTCGCTGTCCTTCACTCCATCCAGCGTAATTAGTGGGTGGATTTTAGATATACATTGGCTGTGAAGCTAAGGAAACTTAACCTTCAGGGCTCCTCACTTGCACAGACCCCTTCCAAGGCCCTGGTCAGTGTCTTAGTAATTTTGTATCTGTAATTTTGTAGTGTTTTTCTTAAAAAGGGCACCCAGGTTTATATGCTTTAGGTTCCACAAAACTTGGATCATTTCCTGATGGGTGTGGCAACTTCCCCATCTCCAGCTTAGTCTCTACTTCAATGTGATTCTTTCTGTCTTGCTCTAATTCACCGTATGACCTTGAGCAACGTTCCCCCTCTGGGTCTCAGTTTCCCCAACTGTTACAAGATACAGTTTCAAGGAACCCTCTCCTAACACAGCATGCCTCTGATTTTCCATGTATGTCCCCTTGATGCTGCCATCATTTTCTGTCCTTCCCCATCTGTCATTGTGTGTGTGAAGGGATGATGTTGCTGGTCTCTGCCTCTCTCTGTGGCTGACTCAGAGTCTCACAGCCAAAAGGCAGGCTGAGGTCTGGGACCTTTTTTCCCCATCCCACCTCCAGGCCTCTTTGTTGTTGCTGGGCCAGTAAGGGTGCTTCCACGGGCAGAAGCTTGGTCGGGTTCTGATAGGGGGAAAACTGGGTCCATTTAAAAGGCCCTCCTTAAATTTCAACTTTTGTACACATATCATGGTCTGAAAAGCCCCTTGAATAAACTGAATAATCACACCAAATAAACTATCTTATTACAATGCTTCCTCTTTTATCTTTTCACCAAAATCTTAATAAGCATCATCAATATAGTACCTTAATAATGGCATCACTTAAGAGAATGCGCTCATAACTGTGTGTGGCATGGGCATCCCACCTCCCATGCCCACTCCCAGCTACTACAACACTGGAGTGTAGGTGGGTCTAGGATGACAACCCAGATAGAATACACACAGCCTGAACTACCCTCAAGCATTTTGGCAGGGGATCATGCACAGGAGCTGGCAGCATAGGGACCTGACAAGGGGGAGCTCCACAAAACCTTGTGCCTCCTCACCTACCCCCAAAAAGCCCAGAAAGGAAGCTCAGCTGGAAGCCAAGTCATTTATTATTTCTTGAAGAGGCCCAATGAGGGAGGAAGGGGCAGGGCCACAGTCCTTAACTGGAAAGGGATGAAGGGGCTTTTCAGTGCAAACTGAAAGGCTGGGGTAAGATTAGACTTTTTGGTGTTTTCCGAGCTGGATGGGGAAGGGCACTGTGTGGTCAAACCAGCGGTAGCCTGGGGCATCCCAGGAATCAGTCCTGTGTCAGGATCTGTATCCCCTAAAAGAATCAGTGCCATTACTGTATGTGTATGAGAGGCATGTCAGCCCCTGTTGGCATTCCCATTGTATAGGGATGGTCCCCTGCTAGGAACTGTGACTGTGGATGTCCAGGGTCAGTGCCACATCAGGAGTGTGCCTCTTTTTCGGTGTGGGGTCTGTTCTTATTTCCTTTGTGTCAGGTAAGCCACCTTTTCCTGTGCGTTGGGATTAGTTCATGACGTCTGGTGTCAGTGTTCCTTGTGTGTCTGGATGGGTCCTGCTTGTAGGCATCAGCCTCCACTCCCCCTCCACCGCTCAGCCAGGCCCAAGCGTGCTGATGGTGGTGTAGCTCAGCCTGGACAGCGAAGCAATGGAAGGGGTGGGAGGGTCCTCGTCTGGAAGAGGCCTGGGGTGAGCTCGTGGAGGCCGGGGACAGCAGCGGGCACACGTGTCGAGGCAGGCCTGACGAAAACGACGGTGCATGAAGCAGTAGACTAGGGGGTTGACACAGGCTGAGGCGTAGCTCAGCAAGTGGATAAAGGAGATTGGGGCGCCCGAGAGCGCGCGGAGTGCACCAGGGCCGTCGAAGGCGCGCCATGTGTTGGCGCTGTACACTGGCAACCAACACAGGAAAAAAAGCACAACAATCACCAGCAACATCCGCACCACGCGCTTCTTAGCCAGCAGCTTGGCCTGGGAAGGCCGGGAGCAGGGTCCAGGCCCGGGAGCAGGCGCGGTCAGCGCCGACAGCTCCAGTGCAGGCCGGGAGCGCGGAAGCTGTACGTAGCAGCCATCGCCGTCCTCGCCAGCCAGCCCGGTCTCGGGCCCGCAGCGTCCGTTCCGGTTGGCAGGACCTGGGCACAAAGGGTGGGAGGTCAGTGCAGAAGGCAGGGTTTTCCCAGCCTTCAGCCTAATCCCCACCTACCCAGCTCGCCCCAGCTAAGCTTCAGACAGCCTTAGCCCCACTTTCAGCCTGGCCTCCTGCGCAAGCCCCTTCTTTGCGTCCCGCTTACACTAAACCCCGCCCCCTCACCAAAGCCCCGCCCCTTACCAAAGCCCCGCCCCCTCTAGATTTCTCCCACCCGGTCCGGCCCCACCTGGCAACTCTCCTTGGCTTCGGACCCGGCTCTGGCTGTCACTGTCACTGTCACCGTCAAAGCGAAGGCCCAAGTAGAGCTCGCGGGAGATGAGCCCGTAGGCCACGGCCATAACCACACCTGGGATGAAGAACAAGAGCAGGAGCAGCAGTACCGACCTGGAGACAGAACACAGACCAACGCGGGTCTCCCTCCAGTCACCCGATCATAAATGTGGGGAAGAACCAAGGATGGGTGTTTTTAGGGCTGGTGGCCCGGTCCCAGTGAAGAGAAGGATTTGGCCGTGCCGTTGGGAAGGGCTGGAGAGCTGGCGAGGGGCCCCGAATGGGAATCCCGGGGTGGTGGGTGAGGAATAGGAAAGGGAATGGTAATTCTTGTAGCAGCTGGAGGAAGGTCCTGGGAAATGGTCGTAAGCATCTGATGGAGAAAGTAGATCCTAGCAATAATAGGTGGTGGCACCCTCACCAGGTCTGGCGGACCCGCGCACTGGGCCAGCGGTGCATGCACTGCAGCACACGGGGCCCCGCTGGCTGCACGACGGTGTACACGGGGTAGGGCACCATGAGCAGTCCGGACAACAGCCACGTGGCTACGATCACTCGAGCGGCGTGGGAGCGCGTCTGCCACACACGCGCCTGCAGTGGCCGGCAGATGGCGCTGTACCGCTCCAGGGCGATGGCCACCAGGCTCAGCGTGGACACACTCACAGATACCCCTAAGCAAGGAAAGAGGAAGGGCTCACTAGGAACCTTGCAGTACACACCAGTGTGACTTCCCACTCCCCCCAAATCCCCACCAGGAAAGGAATCGACGTCTGGCAAGGACTTTAGGAGGTGGGGGGGCGGGGAGAGAGAGGGAGTTGTCTCACCCACCCATGAGGTAGGAAACCGCTTTGCAGACGACTGTGCCAAAGATGAATGTGCCCATGAGATTGGGCAGGAGGGTGAAGGGCATGCAAGCCACAGCCAGCAGGAGGTCGCTGACTGCCAGTGAGAGCAGGAAGGCGTTGGTGACCGTTCGCAGGCGTCTGCTCAGCCCCAGGACCACGATGATGAGTACGTTTCCTCCAACACTCATCAGAAAGATCACTGCGTAAAGAGTTACCCTAATGGCCAGCTCCAATTCTGAGTGGGAAAAGGGAGAGGTGACAGTATCCGGTCTGGTCCCACTGAGGCAGATTCCCCAATCCAACTTATTCCCAAACCCCACTACCCAGAGCCCTTCAACCACCCTCCCAACTCAGTAAACTGGTGAGCCTGAATTCTTTGCCCTTCTAACTCCCTGAGGCATCATCAATTAAATTGGCCTAACTCTACCCTTCTCAAGCTTTGCTCCAAATCCTTCCTTCTGTTTGTAGCCAAACTTCTTGAAAGGATTATTTGTCTCTTCCCCATCATTCCTTAATCCATTATAACCCACCACCACTGTTTGGACACTTCTTTCCAAGGTCACTAATCTTTGACAAATCCAAAGATCCCTTCTCAGCCTATTCTGCTTCACCTCCCTGTAGCATTTGACACTGTTCACCACACTACCTTTTTTCTTTAAATTCAACTTTATTGAGGTATATTCACATACCATACAATCATCTAAAGTGTATAATCAATTGTTCACAGTACCATCATATAGTTGTGCATTCATCATCCCAATCTATTTTTTGAATATTTTCCTGGTACCAGAAGTAGTGAAAATAAGAATAAAAAATGCAAGTAAAACACCCACTACCTTTTGAAACTCAGGTTGGATCATATTCTTATTCTTTAAAAAAAAAGAAACCAAAACTTCGTCTCCACTCTACTGCCTGCCTCCCCTTAGCATGTCATCAAATCCTCAGAGAACTACCTTCTCTCTCTTTCTACCTCCCGCCTGCAATGCGCCCACTTAAGCCACTGCATGACTCAGTTTCTTGAATGTATCATGTGCACTCACGAGTCTCTCTCTGCTCGCACTGGTTTCTCAGCCTCAAATGCTTTTCAATAACGCCCCCCCCCCCCCAAACTTGTTTTCTATATCTGGAGCACTCATATTCATCTCTTGTCCTTCATGATTCAGATAAACTGCCACTTCTGTAAAGCCTTTCTGGACACCTCATTTGGAGTTAATCTCTCCTTTCTCTGTTCCATGCATGTTCCTGACACATCCATTAAAGCTCTTTTTACTTTCTACCTTGAATTTTAATTATTTCCCAACATTCAATCTCACTCAATAAACATTTACAGTGGATACCCTCTGTGCCAGGCGCTGGGAACAAAGAGATGAATATGACAAATTCCCTGCCATCTGAGAGCTCACAGTCTAGAGGGGAACTCAGATACATAAACACATAATTGCCACACAGTATGATAAGGGGTGAGGTTGAGGGGTGCACAACGTGCTGTGAGAGCTCAGAGGAGGGGCACCTAATGTTCCTGGGCTAGGCAGAGGGCTGACAACCACTAATCCATGTCATTGTCTATTGGGAGATGAATCCATCTTTGGGCCTCCGTATCACAGCCGAGCAGACCCCTGGGCCAATAGGCAGCTAGCCAAAATGGAATTGAATTAAACTGGACTGAATCACCTGCATCATTCATGTCAACATAAGGGAGATTGGAGCTTGAAGGGAGAGAGGGCAGGGGAGACAGTCTCCCAGGAGGGAGGAGAGAAGAGTCTGGAGCTGCAGCCCCCTCTACCTTGGCTGACTCTTACCTTAGCCTACAAGTTGCACTGCTTTTTCAAACACTAACCAACTTATTTAGAAGCTGTTGTAGGCATCAAGTAAGTGCTTTTCGCAAGAGATCCCCAACCTGAACCAGCAGAGAAATTACTTGCCAAGATCGCACAGCTAGCAAGGAGCTGAATCAGAATAGAGCCTAGATCCCTACAGTGCTTTGCCTCCCACCACTCCCTTGCTCCTCTGTCATTCATCACACTGCCTTTTCTCCCAATCAAATCTCAAACTGAGTGCCCCTCTCTCTTTGTGCACCGTATCATGGCATTTCTTACTGTATTGTAATGTTTAATTCTCTCTCTCCCCCACTAGACTATGAGCTTCTTGAGGACAGGGTCCATGTCCATCTTGTTCTTCAGTATATCCCATGAAGGTGAATAAATCTCTCTCTCCATACAACTGCACCAGATTTTTTTCTTCTTAACCATCCCTCACCTCTGTGCCCCTAAAGCTCCATTATGACTTCTCTCTGCCTCTGTCTCTTTGGAGTCACTTGTTGGAGGGTCCTGGGTGTGTGTCAGTGATAGGCAGTGATTTCTGATGCTTTACATTTGCTCACATATATATATTTTTCTGTGTCCTTTGACAGAGATTCCCCCTCCCAAAGTTTCCTTATTTACCGGATTCATATACACATACCCCTCAAATTTGTCACACATAAGCCTTCCCTTTTCTGGGTAGCTCTCTTTAACTAATTCTTGGTGCAATAACCACACCTTCTCAAGTTTGTACAGCATACTGAAGTGTGCAAAGCACATTTCTCATTCATTCACCCAGCTGACATGTCCCACGCGTCTATCCCTGAGCTTGGCTAATTGTGGTCGAACAGAAAGATGCAGCAAGGCCCCACTCTTATGAAATCACCAATCTGCATGGGGCCTCTGAAAATTATAGGACAAGGTTCCAGTAAAAATGGTCAGCAATTGTAAGGTGCTTTGCTGTTTTTACTGGGCATCCCTAGCTATTACCTTATTCCCAGCAACTACCATGTCTCAAGCTATTTGCTATGAAATAGGAGATATGAAAAATACTAATTAAAAGCAACCTTAGAGTTGAAATTTGTATATATGTGTGTGTGTATATACCCATGTGTGTTTGTGGCAGAATATGTATGACAACAGTGGTGACAGTGAAAGGAATTTAAGGCAGGGGTGGAAGGATGGGAGATGGCTCCTCCTGGGGTACAGCCTCTACTTCCCTCATAGTCTAACCACAGACACCAGCCTGGTGGGGATGAGAGAAGAACAGAAAGTCAGACCAGGGGACTCAGAAGCCTGGGATGGCTCAGTTCTGCTTCTGGGGTCTAGAGGACTCACTCTTGTTCTGTCCAAATGATAGCAGAGAATTATGAGCACAAAAATCCAAACAATATGACACAACAGAAAACCAGACTGTTCTCAAGAAGGACCTCACAAGATACCAAAGCTGCTCTTGCTTCAAAGCTTACCTTCCACTGGTGGGTTGGAGCTGGTCACCTCTGTATGCTGACATCAAAGTAATATCCATGTCACTGTGGTGAGCATGGATAGCACCCAGCTGAGCATGGGTAATAGCTGGGTGAATGGAGGGATCTCCAAGTGTCAATGGGTAAGAATGGAGGAGCAGAAGTACTACCAAAGCATGTGTAGATAATATCAGAGTGAGCATTAGGTAATACTTGAGTCTCCAAGATAATTTCTGGGAGGGTGAAAGTAACACCTGTGTTTCTGTGGGCATATCTGGAGAGGGGTAACATTTATGTGTCTAAAGGGAATATCTGACTGAGTGTGGTAACATTTAAATATTGGTAAAATCTGAGTAAGTGCTATAACATTTGTAGGGGCAAGGATAATATCCAAGTATCTGGAGATAACATTTCATTTTGTCTTAAGGAAGCCTGGGTTCCCTCAGGGGTCTGTGGGTAATAGCGGTGTGAATGGGGGAATAGCCAAGTGATGACGGTACTAGCTGGGTGAGCAGAAATTATATCCAAGTATGTGTGGGCAATATTCAAGTGAGTATGGCTAACATCTGGTTGAGTGAAATAGCACCTGAGGGAGCATAAATAATATTTGAATCTTTACAGGTGACATCTGAGTGCCTGAGAGTAATGTCTACAATTTTATGGGTAAAATCTGGAGAATGGTTATTTACGTGAGCATGGGTAACATCTGATTTTGTGTGGATAATACAATGAACGTGAGTGTCTTTGATGGATGGGTAACTTTTAAATGGCTATGGGCAAAATTAATGTGATCCATGTTTCTGGGGGTAGCATGTGAGTGAACATGGGAAACCCACGAGTCTGTGTGGCTCATATCAGAATAAATGCGGGTAATATCCAAATTTCTTTTGGTAATATTTGGATGAGGCTGGGTGATATATGCACCTGTCACTTCTGACTGCCTGGATAATATCCAAATGTGTATGGATAACAACATCCGGAGGAGTGAGGCCAGTGCTTGCACCTGTGCTCTGAGTCACTTCACCTCCTGTTTTCTCAGGGATCCTTGCTCTACTGACGACCCCCTCTCCTGCACCTTCAACCTTCCTCTGTCCATCAGTATTTTAAAAATGCTCTTGTCTCTACTCCTCACCCCCCTCACACACACCACCCACCCCAAATCCAAAGGACAAAACTACACAAACACACAAAACCCTTCCTCAACCCCATGCTTTTTCTAGGACTATCCTGTTTTTCCTTTGTTTCTCTCTCCCTACCAAACTTCTTGGAAATTTTGTCTGCATACCCTGGTTCATTTCTCACAAGCCCTTCCTTCACCAGTCCAATCTTCAACCCACTAAAGTCAGGCCTCAGCCTCTACAACTCATCCTGGGGACTTCCTTGTTACTGAACCCAAAGGACCCTGCTCTGTCCTTATCCGACTTGATTTAGTGGCAGCCTTTGAAATCAATTACCCCATCCTGCTTGGAACTCTTTTTTCTTGGCTTCTGGAAGGACATAGCTCCCACCTCTCTGATGGTTTCATCTGAATCTCCTTCATGAATGCTCCTTCCTCTGCCTGGACTTCTGCAGGATCTCGCCTCAGGATCTCTTTTCTTTCCTTTCTCCACAGTCTTTGGATGATTTTATGTAGTCTCATAGCTTCCATTATCTCCATAGCAAAAGCCTTTCAAGTGTGTATTTCCAGCTCAGACCTCTCCCCTAAATTCCAGATCCATGCATTCAACAGCTTTCAGAATAACTCCACCGACATTTAAACTCAGTGGATTCCAAAGTGAATTTATAATCTCTTCCAAATCTGTTTCTGTTCCTTTGTCATCCTTCCCATTATATAGTACCAACACCCACCTAATTACCCTAGCCAGAAACCTTTCTATCATCCCTTGACCTCTCCCTCTGTCTCCACTTCTAATCAATCACCAAGTCTTGTTGATTCTACTTCCAGAAGTAGCTCTCAAATCCACTCACCCCCTGCTTCCCCTCTGCCACTACCTTTCATCACCTTTCATCTGTACCACTGTCATAGCCTTCTAAATTATCCCCTTGCCTTCCATCTCAAGTCCTTCAATCCATCTTCCACACTACACTAGTCCCAGCATAAAACTTTTCAACAGTTTCCATGGCCCTCAGGATAAAATTCACACTCCTTAGCTAGATACACAGGACTCCCGTACACCCTCTAGGCTCCAGCTTGAGTGTTCATTATTCCTCTCTTAGGGTACATGTTATATCCACTCAGAAATATGTCACATTGAATAAAAGTGCCATGGATTTAAACTTTGGGCTTTCACACATTCTGTCTTTCTGCTTGGGATTTTTTTTTTTTTTAAACCTCTTCTGCCACATGCACCCTTCTGGCTCTCCCTCATCTTTCTGATTTCAACTTAGACATCACCTCCTCAGGAGGCCAACCTTGATTTCCAAGGTCGTGTGCCCACAGCCCTACAACGTATTTCCCACTTTGTGCTGCAATTCCCTGGTTATTTGTCTGTTTCCCCCACTAAACTGTGAGCTCCACGAAGCAGGAGCTGTGTCAGTTTTGCTCAATTCATGTCCTCGGTGCCTAGCACAGTCTCTTGTTCTGTAAACATTTTTGAATGAGAGTCTGAATGTGTGTTAGTGTGTGTAACAACTGAGCTGAGAAAGCATGTGTTATTTTGTGGAGTAAATAAGTACTCGGACTACAGTTTATTTCAACTTTTCCTTTTTGAGCTTGGAATCATTTCCTTTTGCTTAACACTTACCTTTCCTGGAATCCCCCTCCTTCCTTTTCTGCCTACAGAGCCCCAACTTCAGGATCCAGCTCCCAAATTCCCTCCTTTGCGAAGTTAGTGGACTCTATCAGACTGTGGTAATTAGTTCTCTATTTTGCGTGCCCACAAGTCAGACCCCATCATGGGATTTCCCATGCTGACTGTGATTTATCTACTGGGTTGTCTCTTCTCTGCACTTGACTGTGGACTGATGAGAGCCCAGACTAGGTCTAGCTCATTGCTGTGTCCCCAGAACCTAGCCCAGGGGCTAGAATAGCAGGTATACACTAAACATTTAAGGAAAGGAGGGGTGCAGCAAGGGGAAAAGATGTATCTTGAGCTGGATCATCCAGAAAATGCTGATGTGAGCTGATGGGAAGAGTGAAATTCATTTTTGGGGCAACTGGGTGATAGGAAGCAGTTGGAAAAAGGTAAGGAGAGAGGAGATGGCACAAAGTTATGGAACCAGACTCTAGGAGGATGAGCCCTAAGGAGAGGCAGGCTAAGGAGGGGGCTTGGAGCGACTTAGAGACATCACTTGGAAATAGTGAAAGACAAGATACAGAGCCTGGAGAAGACCTCCAGCTTGGGAGGCAGAGAGGTTTGAGGATGAGTGAAACGGAGGCAGCCCCCAGGGTCCAGCCTAATTCAAGCTTGAGGATCTCATTTGGGAAGCCTGCATATTGGGATGGGGGACACAGGAGATAACAACTCTAACTTCCCATCAGGCCTTCCAGAGTGCTCTTTCCCCCAATCTTGTCCCCTCTTTCCCCCAATCTTGCCTTCCTTTCTTTCTTCTCTTCCCTGGCATGGCACTGTGGATGGGATGCAAAAGAGATCCTGGAAGGGTTGGCAAGAGGAGGTCCTTGCCTCCCCACTGTCTGTGTCAAGGAGGGGGAGTGTGTGTTGGGGAGGGGGCTGTGTTTTCCAGGACAGCTGTGGAGGGGCTGTGAGGAGATGATGGAGTTGTAAGAACTGTGGGTCCGCATGTGTGACAGGGACTGGGGGCTGAGAGAGTACTATGAGGGGGACGGTGTGGGCGTCCGAGGAGGCAGTGAAGAGGCTTTGGGGAGGGCGCTCTCTTAGTGTCGTGGGGTGCTGTGAGAAGGAGCTTGTGGTGGGGGCTTAGGGAGACACCCACCTCGTGTCCCGGCTCCGCGGATGCGAGGGGGCTCGCAGCTGTGGTTGCCAGCACTGCTGCTGTTGAGGAGGAGGCCCCCAGGACGGCACAGAGAAGCCCCCGGCCCGGGTCCGGATCCCAGCACGCTCCGGTTCAGCCGTGGTAGCTCCATGGCCCCGGCCGGGCCCGCCGCCTCCCTCTGCTCGGCCCGGCGGGCTCCTGCCGCGGCTCCACCTGCTCCTGCTGCGATTCCAGCTCAGGCTCCCGCCCCCGACCCGCCCCCCCGACCAGCGCCCAGATTGTCCCCGCCCCCAGCCCTGGCCCCTGCCCCTCCACTCCCCCTCTGCGCGCCCCGCCTAGGCTCCCGCCGCTCCAGGCTCCTGTCCGCATCTGTCCCACCAGGTGACTCTTCTGCCCACCCCGTCCCGCCTCCTCTGCGTGATGTCCTCCAAGGCTCGCCCCCTCCCTAGATGTCTCGCGTCTTCTCTTAGAGATTTCCTTCCCGCCCGCTCCCCCCACCCCCACTCCCGCCCTGGGTTCCGGGGAATTCTTGGCTTTCGCTGGGGAGTGTGTGTGTGTGTGAGTGTGTGTTGGCGGGGGACGGAGTTGCGGGAGGGAGAGTTAGAGGCGTGGGGTAAGGCGCGGCTGCCGCGGAGTGCTGCATCTCTCCCGGGTAGGGCAGGGACTCGGAGGTGGCACTGGAGGCGGGGGTTGCTTGCCAGGGTCACCCCCTGCAGCGCAGATGCCTCAGCAGGTGCGGAGCGCAGCGGTTACCAAACTACCGCAGTGCCCGCAGCTGTCGCGGCATTGTTGCTCCCGTAGCGCAGTGCAGCTCCGCGCCGCGGGCCTGGGGTAACTGCTGCATCTGTTCCCGCACTCTCCACCTCCTACTGCCCAGCACCCGGGCTTCCGCCCAAGGCTCCCAAGGAGCACGCAGCAGCGGACAGGGCTGGAGGTGCGGGACATTTATCCCAGGGGAGCTCTGACAAGGGGAAAGTGCTGCGGGGAGGAAGAGTCTGACTTGTTGGGGGCGGCCTGCGGTGGTGAACGACTGTCCGGGTTAAACGGGGTGGGGTGGGGAGGGGTATGGTTCCAACCCTCCGCGGTCTCCCGGCAGCGGCCACCTCTACCCGACACGCTGCTGCTCCCTGTTTGCTCTCAATGCGGTGGAGCCGCCTGTGTAGGGCATCAGGTTCCCACGAGAGGGGGCCGGAAGGAGGCTGGGTCACTGGGGTGACACGGGATCAAAGCCGAAGGGGGCGTGTGCAGTACCTGAGGTGGGTTCAGCTACTTTGGAGCAGGACTTACTTCCCCTAATATTTCAGCCCAGGTCGCTATCCACTCTCCTCCATTCCAAAGAAACTCCAAAATGAACTGAAATTGCATCCTCTGCCCCCCAGCAGTAGTTGTAAGAGGTGGGGTGCATCAGTCAAAGAGCAGATTAGAGTAAGGATGGGGTCTGGGTTTGTGGGGAATTCGGAGAGTCCTTATCCAAGCTGTAGACCTGGTCCAGCCAGCTGCTCCCCCTTCCCTTCCTCCTGGCACTGCCTGCCTTGGGCGTCAGATAACCTGGACCAGGGGAGCCTGGCTTGCTGTTTGTTCAGCTTCAGCCCAGATGGAGCCTCAGATAACCTGCTGGATTTTTTCCGTACTGGATGGAAGGAGAGTGTGCAGTCAGGGGAGCAAAGGGAATGTAGGGGAAAAAGGAGTGGAAATAGGAGAAGTGGATAGACATTCACTTATTCAAAACAGTTGCCAGGTATGGGGCTGCAAACCAAACCAGCTGTCTGATACAGTCTGTGCCTGAGTAGCTCCCAGTCAGGTGTGTGTGTGTGTGTGTGTGTGTGTGTGTGTGTGTGTGTGTGAGAGAGAGAGAGAGAGAGAGAGAGAGAGAGAGAGAGAGAGAGAGAGAGGGAGAGAAATGACAGGCATGCCAATTTTTGCAATATGTGGTCATAAATGCATCTACTAAGAGGCACAAATCAGAAATTTAGGAATCTTCCTTGATGCCTTACTCCCTTACTCTCCTTCACCCCAGGGGTGGAGGCCATGGTACAAAGCCCAGACTTCCCTTCAAAAATGAAGGTTTACTTTTAAGATGTACTAAGAGGTAATGAAGGCTGTTAAAATTTGATGCTGGCAAATGACTTAGAAGGTCGTTGTTTTTAAAAATAATACAGTTTATTTGTATACATGCAGTAGGCTGCTTTTTGTCTTCAAGGCCCTTGTCTTTGTCTCTTGGTCTTCATTTACTTGTTGGATCTCTTTTGTGAGTTCTATAAATTCCTTGTACAGTTGGAATAAAATAAATGGTTCTGGGAGCTAAAGAAATAAAATTATGGTAGGAAAAAAAAATGATGGTTTATTCTCCAGCTGCTGAGAGGGCTGCTGGAAAATGGCCCTGAGTGGTCAGCCCCCATCCAGAGTTGCTTGAGCTGAGAAGAGCTGGTTCATCCAAGGCCATGTTTTCTTTCTGGGGCATCCTACATCCAGTGACTGATCAACACAGGGGTATAAAAGTTCAGTCCCCTCTCGCCAGTGGAGGAAAACTCTGAGAGACCTTCATGGCATCAGAGCTCCTTGTGAGGGTGACTGAGGCCTTTGCTGGGTCTGCATTACTGTTCAGTTTCTCCCTCGCCCAGTCCTGATTTCATCCTCTGTCTTGCAGAGCTGTTGACACCAGGAGCACTCCTTAGCAAACATACTCCATGGTAATACGTTTTATAGTCTGCTTCCCCGGGAACTCAACTGCATCATTCCCATTTTCAGTCAATCACGAAGTCCTGTTGATTTTATCTCCTAAGTGTTCTTTGAAACGGTTTGCTTCAGTTTCGACTGACATTACCCTACTGTTATCTTGCTCTCTTGCACTACTCTCCTAGGTTCCTAAATGGTCCACTGCATTTTACTGATGCCTCCTTACATCCGTTCTTTACCTTGTAACCAGTGATAATTTCAGCATACAAATCTGATTATGCCACCCAGCAGGATCTACAAAAGCCTGCCTGGCCTGGCTCCTATTGACCCCTCTAGCCTTATTTGAAGCCACTATGGGCCTTTTTCCCTCCACTGTAGACACACTGGCCTTCCTTTAGTCCCTTTTATTTGCTGTATTTCCTCCAGCTACATGGACCTTTTCTCATGATGTTACCTTTTCTGGAAGCTTCTTTTTTCCTTCCTTACTTAGTTAATTCCTATTCATCCTTCTGCTCTCAGCTCAAGCAGCAGTTCCTTAGGAAAGCTTTCCCTGCTTCCCTACCTGTTGTAGGCAGAATTATAAAATGACCTCCAATGACCCTCCACCCTTATATAATCTCCCTTTGTTGAGAGTGGGTGGAACCTGTGAATATGACGAGAAATCACTCCGGGAATTATGTTATCTTACATGGCAAAAGGGACTTTGCAGACGTAATTAATGTTGCTAATCAGTTGGCCTTAAGATAGAGAGATTATCTAACTAGGCCTAACCTAGTCACACTAGTCCTTGAAAGCTCAGAGATTTCTCTGGCTGGTAGTAGAAGAGGAAGTCAAAGAGATTTGAAGCACAAGAAGGATTTGATACAGCTACTGGCTTGAAAATGGAGGGAGTAATGTGGCAGTTACCTGAGAATGGCTCTATCTAAGAGTGGTTCCAGGCTGACAGCCAGGAAGAAAACAGGGACTTTAGTCCTGCAATCACAAGGAACTGAATTCTACCAATGACAAGGATGAGCTTGGAAGCAGATTTTTCCTTAGAGTCTCCAGACAAGAATTCAGTCTGGCTGATGCCTTGACTTCAGCCTTGAGAAAGCCTGAGCAGAGAGCTCAGCCCTGCTGTGCCCGACTCCTGACCTAAAGATAAATGAGTTAATAAACAGGTGTTGTTTTTAAGCCACTAACTTTGTGGCAATTTGTTATAGCGACAATAAAAAATTAACACATCATCCATCTCAGGAGGTAGCAAATGCAGACACTTGCAAACCATACTAATATGCTTTTTGCTTTTCCTGGAAGAAGTGGGACCCCTGGAAGTGTGTTAAGATTTAGAAAGATTGCAGTGGCAACTGGTGTGAACCTAAGGGGGTGGGACCAATTGGGGGTCTGTGACAGTAACTCAGATTAGAGATGATAGTGGCTTGAACTAAAGTCATGGAGGTATTGGAGAAGATGGATCCAAGAACTATTTTGGAAGTTTAAGAGACAGAGGTTAGCGACTGTTTGGATGTAAAGGGTAAGGGAGAAAGATAAGTTAAAAATGAGTAAGATTCCTGGTAACTAGATGGGTGTGGTACCCTTCATCAAAGTGATAGGAACTGTTTTATGAGCAACTGCTATGTTCTAGGCACATTGCATATGTTACCTTTAATCCTCACAAAAAAAACTACAAATTCAGGTCCAATATTATTTACCATCATTTTAGATGAGAAACAAAACAAAACAAAACTGTGGCTCAAACAGAGTTTAAATAACTTTCTCAAAGCCAAGTTATAACTTGCTCTAGGTGACAGTGCCAGAATTCAAAGCCAGGGATTTGGGAAATCAGAATTTAGGGGATCATTCTATGTTGCTTCCCAGATTGAGAAGTTGTCTTATTACATTTCTCTGATCACCTTCTTTCTCCTATTTAATATAATACATATTTTTTTCAAATTCCCTTGACTCCTAAAATCTCTAATTTCATCTCCCACCATGATACACATACATACACCATCATCAAACTCAATAAATAACTTGGCTTCCAATCTCATAGAGAAAATAATCATTATCAGACAGCAGTGAGTTTTTGGACATGTTGAAGTGCCTTTTAGACATCTAAGTAGAAATTCCAGTAGGAAGCTGGATATTCAGTTTGTATAGAAAAAAGTACAAACCATAGAATTACTGAAAGGGTGTAGAATAAGATGAAATGAAGGTCTGTGTCAGAATCCTAGAGAAGATGATTATTTTAAGTCTGGATAAAGGACAGCTTGCAAAAGAGACCAAGAAGGAGCACGTAGAGATAAGGAGAAGACAAGAGGAACATAAAAGCTAAAGGAAAAGAGGTTCAAGAAGAAAGTGCTGAACTGATTCAAATGCTGTAAAATGAGGACTAGAGTAGGTTGAATGGTGGGCCTCCCCCAAAGGTAAGTCCATGTCCTAATCCTTGGAACCTGTGGCCATGACCTTGTTTAGAAAAAGGGTCTTTGCAGATGTAGTTATGTTTAGGACCTTGAGACAATCATCTTGGTTCATCCAGGTGGGCCCTAAATCGAATGACAAGTGTCCTTGTAACAGACAGAAGAGAAGACACAAAGACACAGAGGAGGCCTTGTGAAGACAGAGGCAGATATTGAAGTTTTGTAGCCACAAGTCAAGGAAACCTGGAGCCACCAGAAGTTGGACAAGGGAAGGAAAGATTCTTCTCTGGAAACTCTGGAGGGTGTGGAGTACAGCTGACACCTGGATTTCAGACTCCTGGCCTTCAGAACTGTAAGAGAATAAATGTCAAGCTTTTTAAGCCACCAAGTTTGTGGTAATTTATTACGGGGAGCCTTAGGAAACCAATATAAAGAAAAATGTTCTGTGAATTTAGTGACCTGGAGATCCTTGGCAATCTTGGAAAGGGCCATTTTGGTGAGGACATGGAGGCAGAAGACAAATTTAGTGGACTGAAAACTGACATGATGGGAGGAAGTAGAATGAATGACTTTAGACAAGCCTTTCTGGAGTGTAGTTTTTAAGGAAAGGAGGAAAGGAAAGAGGGTGATAACTAGAGAAGGATGTAGAATAGCAGGATTTTTTTTTTTTTTTTTCTTAAGATGGGAGAACTAGAGCATTTTTTTTTCTGGCTAATGGAATTACTCCAGTATGTAGAAAAGGCTGAAGATGCAGGAGAGAAAGTGGCTAATTAATAATGCAGAGTTTCTGAGAAGGCAGGAAGGTAGGGAATCTGGAGCAGAAGTGGAGGGGCCTTGTTTTTGGTAAGAGGAGAGACTCAGTTGTAACAGGAAGCGGGTAGGAAACGATGATTATAGACAAATATGAGTCATGGCCAATCTGATAACAACTATATTTCCTAGCCTTCACTGCAGCTAAGTGTGGCTGTTTAACTAGGTTCTGGCCAGTGGGTGTGAGTGGAAGTTAAGTGCAGCTTCCAGATCAAGCTCTTAAAGGAGAGGAAGTGGGCCCTCTCTTCCTCACTGCCCATTCCTGCAGGCTGGAATGTGGATGTGAGTAAGCCATTTTCAACCTTGCAGTGAGAGTAACACTTTAGGGATGCAGACTGACAAGATGGAAGGAGTTTGGGTTTGTTATACTGTCAAGCCATTTTACCACCACAGTTGAGATAAGAGAGAAAAATTGTAATTTTTTCTCTCCTGTCATAGCAACCTTACCTATTTTTTAACTAAGACAGTGGGTTTGTAGATTTGGTGGGATGCTGCTGTTCAATAGTTTCTATTTTCTCTGTGAAGTTAGAGACTTGGTTAGTGAATGATGTGTGCATATACGAGTGAATGAGATTGGGATTTTAGAAGTCAGGGTGGTTTAGGAAAAATGTATAGACTAGTTGAGGGAAAGTGGAGACCAGAGGAATGTAGGAAGATTAGAGGGAAGTGTTGAGGGCCAACTTAAGGGTTGGTGACTGTTTTAATTTCCTGGATATTAAAACAGAAACTATACAATGGGTTGGCTTAAACAAGAGGAAATTATTGGCTCAGGGTTTTGAGGATAGGAGAAGTTGAAAATCAAGGCATCTGCAAGACAATGCTTTCCCCTCAAAGACTGGCAATCTGGGACTAGCTCTGGTAATCTGTGGTCCTTGGCTTTTCTTTCACATAGCAATGCACATGGTGGTGTCTTCTCCTTTCTCTCCAGATTGCCTTGACTTCCTGCTTCTTGCTGCTCTTCATGGCTTTCTCTCTGTCTGAATTTCATTCTGTTTATAAAGGACTCCAGTAACCTGGATTAAAGCCCAACCTGATTTAGTGGGGCCACACTTTAACTAAGAAACATCTTCAAAGATCCTATTTGCAATGGGCCCACATCCACAGGACCAGGGATTGGGACCCGAACATGCATTTGGTGAGGGGACATGATTCAATCCCCAAAAGTGACCATGAATTTCTAGTGGCATCATAATCTTCTTCTGGAGAGTCCATCTGGTTGGATGTCAGCATGGAGAATATTGATGGTTTGTTTCATCAAAAGTTGGGATTTTACCAGAAGAGTGGAATGGAAACACAAATAGACAAGGGTGAAATAATGGGCATGAAACCTCAGGTGGACAAGGAGAAGAGAGGAGAACTATGAGGTAGGTGACACAGTCTGAACTGAATAATAGGTAGGCTTCAAAAGATTGGTAGTTGTCAGCAATGAGAAAGAGAAGAGGGTAACCCATTGAGTGCATGAGCTTCCAGGGAGCAGGGGTCTACTGAGAGTGAAGAAGAAGCATCAGTGAACACAGAAGATCCCAACTCTGTGGTATGTGTGTTTTGAGAGGATGAAAAACCACCTCTTTTGCCAGGGGATGCTCCATCCTTAGGGGGACCACTGGTTTCAGTAAACACAGAAGTTGGGGGACTGTTCAAAGAAGTTGAGGATAAAGGAGTTTGCTGATCTTGGAAAAGGAGCAGAGGACACAACTCCTCTTAGAAGCTTTTCTTAATCCCACAAGTCTGGCTTAGGTGCCACACTTGTGTGCTTCTGTAACCCTTGTACCTCTTTTTATGATAATTCTTACAATTACATGTCTTGTAATTGCCCTTTTGCTTATATGTATTCCAGGGGTCTGGCTCCTGTTTCTTCCTCCAATAATTCTTCAAACCACTCTCCATATTACTCTTTTTACTTATTTTCTATCTGATCTTTACACTCAAGAGACCTTGAATTACTTATAGTTTCCTTGTACATGCCATATTTACCCTCTCTTTTGTACTTGCTTATTTCTCCCCCTGACTAAATGCAGGTGGGCCATGGGAAGGGAGGGCCAGGAGATGGTGGGTGTACATTGCCTTCAAGAAGATGGCTTGTAAAGGGGGGAAAACAAGTCCTAACTAGAGTAGAGAAGAGGGAGATGCCATGAGCAGAGGAGAAAGTAGGAGGAGATGGAAATGCAGTGATAAGAGGATAGAAGTTCATTTCTATCAGGAAAGTCCTTCTATGCCAGGGATAAGCTAGCATTTGGAAAGAATGGATTGCTCAGGGCTAGAAAACAGGGGGACTTTAGATCACAACAAGGAGGTAATTGCAAAGCCAATGTAGGCAGCCATTGGAAAGAGACTTGGTCCCTTGATCTCTCCTGCCAAAACAAGGCAGAAACCTAGAAATCCAGGAAGCCAGTGCAAGATGGCCTGAAGTAGGGCCAGGCTCAGTCTTGAGGGAAACCGCCTTCCTTTCTGACTCAAACCTTTACCTGCCAAAGTTGTCAGTTTTTTGGGGGATGGGGTGGGGTGGGGTGGGGTATCGGGGTATGGGGCTGCTTAACCTAGCTTGATTCTTGTAGATAGAACAATTCACCTTTTCCTTAGGGAAGTCTCAATCTCCTGTTATTGCCCAAGAGTAGGCACGTGATCCTTCTTTCAATATTGTGTATCAGAGTTGAGGTAACACGGAAATGTTTGAACAACACTTCAGTAAATGTTAGGGAGGACAGCTAAAGGGAGGAGAATATGGTGCCTAATGCACAGTCAGATAACCTGCTTTAGAAGGTACAGCTTATTCTAGGTAGGCTGCAGGCCCACACAATATCAGCACTTTACCCAGGAAGCCCAGTGGTCTTCACACACACTGTAGTGTTAGCTTCACGTAAGAGGCTCTGCCTCCAGCACTTCCAGCTCTGATGCAGACATGTGCAGCTGGAAGCCAGGACTAGGAGAGCAACCAGTGACACTTTAGTCCTTGGGGTACCCAGCTCACCTCTTCCCCTATTTACTCAGCCCTTTCCTCTGTGTCTGATTAGGCAGCCTCCTCCCCACATCTTTCAAGGCCTTCTCTTCTCTGCATTTCTGTGATGTGCAGATATGCTTCTGTGCCGCTCTCCTGCCCATGCACTCCCTGCCCACGCAGGAGGCCCTTCTCTTGAGATAATTAAAGAAGGAGGGAGCAGCCTGGGAAGACGGACCTATGGACTGGAGCCTGAGCAGGAGGGATGTTGGACAGAGGAAAGAAACCAGGGAACCAGCCGGCCTTTATGTCCCCTGGGGCTTGTGCTAGGGAGAAAGCAGAAGCACACACCTAGGCTGGCTCTGGCTTCAGATGTGGGCTGTCAGAGGTGGCCTGAGAGGTCAGGGCTTCCCCCCACTTGAGGGTGAAGAAAGCCAAAAGAATGTCACCTAGAGAGAGGGCTTCCACCAAAGCATCCAAGTTATCAGCCTCTGGGGCCCTGTGGGAACTGCTGGTGAAGGGAAAGGGTGAAGTCAACAGGCCAAGGTACAGAAACTCGGAAAGGCAAGGGCAGACACAGAGAGCATCTGTGGGCCTCTGGGTCAGTGAATTCTGGGATGAAAAGCACAAGGAGTTTTCATTCTGCAGGGGAGGGCAGTCCTTACTGTTCCCAGACGTTTAATGGTCTGCCTTACCCAGGACTGCCTTAGGCTCTGATTTGGCATAACCTCCTCTGTAACTTCTTTGTAACATCATCGCTGTTGTATTTTAGTCCATGTGAAATAACCTGAACAAGGATTTCACAAACCTATTGAGACCATGATTCTGCAAGACTGTCTGCTGCCCCTAGACTCCACTTCTCCCTGGGAGATTCTCCCGGTTTTACAAGGCAATGCAATCCTGAGGCCTGGGAGGAGCTGGAAGGATGGGAGGGAAGGAGTGCTCTGCGCCCTCTGCTGGCCAGGCCTGGCGTTGCCAGCACAGCCTGGAAGCCCAGCCAGAGGTGGAGGCCCAGCAGGGCTGGCCAACTTGTGCTTCCGGACCCTCAAAGGCACCACAGCGGCTAGAGGGACATGAGTAATAGTCATAGTTACTATTCATTATTAAGCAATTCTTGTATTTCGAGCATCAGTTAGCAGTTTACATTCATTATCTCATTTACATTTCGATTCTCCAAGCATTTCTCTCAACTACCCCAATAGAATAGGCAGAGAGTCCCCTGGCTAGTAAGTAATGGGTCAGGACTAGAACCCAACTCTGAATGGCACCAAGCAAATGCCCTTTCCCTTCGATTGCACGTCAAGGCTAGCCTAACACTTGCACCGATTTGAGCTGTGATTGTGACCCACAGATGGAACCCAAATCCTAGCCTCAAGTCAAACCCCAGCTTCGGCCCCAAACTACAATCTGCCCTCTGTGCCTCCTGCTCCTAGCTCCTAGTGTTTGTACTAGCTCTTTCTTCAGGGAGAATGTCTCCTCTCCCTAAAAATCTGGTTTCCTCCCAAACTTGATACTTCATTTGCATCTGTGTTCTGGGCTAGCTGTCAAAACTTCAGAAAGAAAAGGGGAGTGGGGTGGGCCGAAAAAGCTTCTGTGGGAGAGCAGCTAACTGGGAACACTGAGGAAGGGTGTACATTGCAAATCTGAGATGTCCTGAGGTGTCCTGAGTGTGGAGCAGTGAGTGCAGGAGGGAAGTGGATGAGGCCCTAGATCCTGTGGGAGGGAAAAGAGCCCAGAATTTGCTGGGACCCCTTCAGGAGGGCCCTTGAACAGTTCTTTGACTTCCCTGTAGAAATCTAGCAGTAATTCCAGAACTCCTGCCCTCCTCCCACAGCTGCATTTGTGCAGACCCAGGAGCTAGAATTGGCAGTCTTTTCTAGAGCAGTGGTTGATCCCTTGTCTTTGGCTGCTGCCTGGAGATCACACTACAGCACATTTGGAAGAACTGCTGCCAAAATCTCCTTTTGATTCACAAGCTTTGCCCTGCACAACTGGCTTCTACTCCCCTGGTTACCACCATTCTGCCCACAGCAGTCATTCTCAAAAAGGAAGGCGCTTGCCTGGCCTTGCTATGGAGCTAAGATAGTCCCTTTCCTTATTTCCTAAAAGAAACAATATGACAGACTTGCCTGGATTTCATTCCATGTGACTTAGGAGCTCTGTGATGTTGGGGAGCTTATCTAATCTCCCAGAGCTTGGTTTCCCCATTTTAAAAAGAGGCTAGTAATAGCATCTTTCTCATGTATTTGTAAGGATTTTTGAGACGATGCAGGATCTGGTACAGAGCCCTCAATAAATGCTATCTAATATTTTTAGTTGTTCTATGGGCTTCAATTTCCTGATCTGGAAGAATGAGCATAATAATGTAAACTTCCTAACATTGTTACAAGAACCAAATGAGATAATGTAGGTATATCAGTTACGAATGATTCTCTAACAGTGTGTACAACATTGGATATTTCCTTCATTCTCTAAATCAGATAATTCTGATCTAAGCTCTTAACCACCTACCTTATGGGAAATTTAATTTCAGTTGTTTTGTGGCTTTCTTTCCACTCTTTCTTCCCCCAGTTCAGCATCTTACAAAAGACTCTGGGGATCTTATGTAGGAGAGAACATCTGAGGCAGGTCATCCGGTCTTCAAATCATGCTGATTAGGCTGGTATGTTGTCTTGTTCAAGCCTGAACACAGGAGCACCACTGAGGAGCACCACGTGAGGCTCCTGTGCCAGCTTGGGCATGTTGATTTTCTGATTTCCAAAGGCTCAACTCTTTGCATTCCCTAATATGGGCCTTCTATGAAAGTGGGGTCCAGGCCGTTTTGCTTCTCAGAAACCCCTGTGACAGGCAGAATTTTGGTCCCCATCACCATTGACTCTTGGTGTTACTCCCATGGTTATGGCAAAAGATACTTGGCAGATGAAATTAAGTCTACATCAGCTGACCTTAATGTAGGGAAACCATCCAGTATTACCCAAGTGTCCTTAATCTAATTGCATGTCCCCTAAAAAGCAGAACACTTTCTCAGCCTGGTAATGGAAAGGAAGTGGCAGCTTTGAAGGAAGAAAAAGATTTAATATACCTTTGTTGACTTGAAGATGAAGATGCCAAATGCCAGGGAAATAGGGACCTCAGTCCTTCAACTGAAAGGAACCAAATTCTGCCAACAACCTGAAAGAGCTTGCAAGTGTAATCTTGCCCAGAGCCTCCATATAAGAGCCCAGCTCAGCTGACACCTTGATTTTGGCTTTGTGAGGCCCTGAGCAGAGGACCCAGTTGAGCCTGGATTTGCAAATCTCAGAACTGTGAGATAATAAATGGGTGTATTAAATTGCTAAATTCGTGGTACTATATTAAGCAGCAAGAGAAAACTAATATAACCCTTGAGAATTCCATTCTTTTACTTGGTCTTGGGGAATCTCCTTTCATGAGGTCCAGAAGCTTCTGCTCTTTCAACTGTTAGCTCTCACAGACAATCAGGCATGATTCTACCCCCCGCCCCGGGGGGGGCTCTGGTTTTCACAAACAAAAGCTAGGGAAGACGGTTTCTGAAAATTTCTGATTTTAATTCTGAAATTCAAAAATCTCTACATCTAGGGAAATTTAGGTACTTTCTTATGATGGGGGAGGGATATAATGAACAAAACACAAATTAATATCTCAACACATTTTCCTTCCACATATGTAAGTACCCAGACTACTACTTGACACACAGTAACTAATATTCTTTGGACTAAAAGATCATTGTTATTTTTTTGGTTATTCCAGGAACTTAAAATTGTGTCACTTCTGCCTATCCTGACCTAACTCTACCCAAATTGATCCCAAATTGTCAAGAAATGTCAAGACATGTCAAGACTGTGTCTTCAACCAGTGATGGAAACCACTTCACAACTAGGGGACCCCAACTTGAATTTTTTTTTTTTTATATTCAAGTTGCCTTTTAAGTGTGGAGGGTCTACCGTGAGGAGTCTGATCTTCTCAGGCTGGAACAGCAAAGACAGTGTGAGATGCAGCATTGGCTCCAGAAGAGTTTTGCTTTGCATCCAGGGTATGCCAGGTGGTCAGTTATCAACCTGCTTGTGCTGTAGACAGGATTCTATGTGGTGGCTGGGACCACGTCTTCTAAAAGAGCCTTCAGTGGGGACAGGTGTGTACATTGTAGTGTATCAATGAAAAGCTTATTCTCAGCTCCTTAAATCCCTCAGTATCATGAAAAAGGGTTTTACCACATACTCACACATTCCAGCTCAATATGATTTGGGGGCCAATATGGTAGGAAAATGTCTAGAAAAACTGGCATACAGTTTTTCCTCCAACATTGGGTACCTGCTTCAGCTCCTATTCCTTTGGTTAGCAAATATATATTTGCATATCTATTAGGTCCAGGCACGGTTTTGGACTTGGGCATATAGGAATGAAAAAGATAGACCCAGTGCCAGCCTCACGGGTTTTATGGTTTGTGAGGAAGTTACCATAAAATAACTATGTATTTTTAAATGATTTAAGTGCAATAACCCTCATAGAATCTCCTGATACCTTGACCCCAGCCACAGCCTCAGTTCCTATGACCATTTCAGGAAGCTTTGTTCCAAGTCCCTCATGTCTGTGTCCATCTATGTCACCTGTACCCACCATATCCAGGTTGGTAAGCCTTGAGGACACCAGTTGCTCTGGGAGAATGTCTCCACAGTCATGCAGTCAGCAGATGCTACTCACACAACCCTGCCCTCACAGATGGAGGATCGTACCCTACATTTTTTTGTACCACGTAGCACAGCTCAGACCTGAAGGCTGGCCAGTCCCCAGAGGAGCTGAGGTTGCTGCCCAGGGTGAACCTGATTCGGGGATGAAATCAGACCCTGCCTCCCCACCCCCAGACCCCGCAACAACTTCCCTGCCCAAGATCTGCAAAGCTCATTCCCAGGTACCTCAGACTCAGTTACCAAGGACAAAGCTCCCAAGGCACTCATCTCCAATTGTCACCACCCGGTACTGCAGCCCATCTAGACTCCATTCCCCATCCTAGATTGCAGAGTACCATATGGAGAAGGAGAGCTGGCTTTCCACCTATACCACAGCTAGCTCCAACAACTGGCATGGCAGGAGAGGGCCAGGCTTGTAGTCCTGGGGACTGTTCTTCCCTTAGAATCAACCCTGAACAAAGAGAAGCCTGGGCCTGAAGCTCTGGGGTGAAGCCCAGGGAAGGAAAAAGGGACAGAGATGTCTGCTCTGGCCCATTAAGCCAGATCAAACACCTCAGAGCTCACAAGGTCAAGAATACACCCTCTGGCATGAGATGCAATGGCCAGCGTGTATAAGAGAATACATCTATGAAAGCATGTGCACACTTACAGCAGTGGCATGCATAAATATGCTTCGCCTTGGCTTACTGATTCTCAGGGCATCAGGTATCCTGGCCTCCTTGAATCCAGCCCACCAACTACTCCACACTTCATACTTCTAGCCCCTGAGACCAAACTCAGAATTCACTGTGGACCACCATTGGCTTTGCCACCCTCTCTTCCCAGCCCCATCAATACTTAGTGAGGAGGTCAATACTTTATTAAAGTGCAATTTGTAGGGTACACTGTGGGCAGCCTATACAGGAGGCATTTAAAGGACATTCTGGATGCAGAGGGCTGTGGGTGTGCTTTTGTGTGTTCACAAGTGTGTGCACACCTGTGGAGGGCATTTTTGTGTCTGTTGGTGTGTGACTGTCAGCATATATGTGTTTATGGGGTGCATGACTGAGTGCGTATTTATTATGTGGGTGTAAAACATGTCTATGTTTCTGAGAAAGCATGTGTACTCTGAATGGGAACTCAAGAGCATTTTTATATGGAACGCACAGTCTTGAGACCCGTGTGTGTGTGTGCGCAACTGGGTGTGTGTATGTGTGCTAGTGAGCAGGGGGTGAATGTGTGCTATACTCCTACATCTCTGGCTGGGCACCTACAGACCTAATTCACTCCCATCTCTGACTTAGCAGGCATGATGGTGGTGTCTCTGCAAACAGGCTTTCCCACGATTCTGGATTTACTTGGAGGTGGAGGTCCTGGGGAGGGAGATGGGTTTATACTGGGCCTGGGGGTCCCTCCCCATCCTTGGAAGTGCCCTCCTCAGGCTCACCCTCATCATCAGCCTCGGCCACGCCCTCGGGCATCGGCCACTCTCGTGTCTGCCACTCCAGCCGTTCAACGCGGTAAGCAATTTTGAGTGCGCTGGACTCCAGCTCTGCCAGAAGACGTGCGAACTTGGTCTGCAAGTCATCAAGCTGCTGGTCGAGGCCTTGCAACCGGGCCTCTGTAGCCTGTTGCAGGGCAATCTCAGCTGCCTCAGCATTCACATCCAACTTGTTCATCTTGAGCAGGATCTCACGGCCCTTCTCCTCCATGACAGCCTGGGCCTGCGGATACTCACTCAGCACCTCCCGCAGGTCCTCCTTGCTCAGGCAGAACAGATCCGAATAACCTAGGCTCTTGATGTTGGCTGTGCGGCGGTTCCCAGACATGTTCCCTGTGGCCCATGGGCAGAGAGGGGACGGCTGGTTATCGGAGGTGGAGGGTGGGAGGTGGCATTTCCCTCCTGAACCAGGACTCCCACCACCGTCTTTGTGCTCCTGACCTCTCTTCCTACCTCAATAATTTTTTTGTTCAGTAATGAACTGGGGCTCAGGCCCTTTGCTGGGCACCACTGATCTGCTTCAAAGAATTCACAGTCTAGAGGAGAGAGACACTTAAATGGATAGTTACATAACAGTATGGCTGGTGCAGTGTAGACATACAGATAAGGGCAAAGAGCCCTAACAAGCCAGAAGGCAAGGAATTTAGGGAAGGCTTCCTGGAGGTAGTGATACCTGAACTGAGTCAAAGGGAACTAGGGGAAGAGAGAGAGGGAAAGTGGGGAAGGACAATCTAGGCAGAGGGATGAGCACAAGCAGAGGGACTGAGGCAAGAGAGTCAGGTGGAAGCAGAAAACAGTCATCAGTTCAGAGTGGCTTAAGTGTAGCAAGTGAGAGAGAGGAGAGGGGAGGAGAGTTCACTCTGGGTCTCCACAGCAAGGAGTTCAGACCTTATGCTGAAGGAAGTGGGAAACTACTGAAATATTTTAAGCAGGGGAGCTATATGGTATTGTTTGCATTTTAGAAAGATGATGGAGGGTGGGCCGAATGCTGCCAAGTCTCAGAGCTAGAAAGGACTGTAGAAATGGGGAAGGGAGCTGCAATTTGTTGAACACTTACTATGCACCGGGCACTGTGGTGGGTGCCCCACCCATATAACTCATTTGATCCTCACAAATAACCCTTTGGGTTTTTAATATCATCCCCACTGGATAGGTGAAGAAACAGGCCTAAAAAGGGAAGTGATTTGTCCAAGGTCAAACAGACAGGGGTGAATTGTATGCACGATATGGAGCTTGAGGGAATACTCGGGGGACAGATGTGAGGCCTTCAGAACTACCAAGGCTGGGACCGCTCTGCAAAGCTGCCAGACTGCTGCACACCCAGCCTCAGTCCGAACCTCCTTTCCAGGCTTCCCTCCCTCACATGACCTCAGTTTCTTTATCTGTAATCAGGCATAACAACTCCTACTGCACTTGGCTGATGGGAGGAATAAATGAGCCAGTGGTTGTAAAGTACCTGGCCCACCCAGAGTTATCGCTCAGTAAACAGAAATTCCCTCTCTTCTTCCTCCCTTTCACTTGGCTGTGACAAAGTTATTCCTTGTACTGATCTCAAGTGTGTTCCTTATTACCCATGTAACCTTGGGAAGTTACCAAGCCTCTCTGTGCTTCAATTTCCTTTTCATTAAAATGGGAAGAAGAATAGTACCTGTTTTATAAAGTGAGAATTTAGTGAGTTGATACCCAAGAAGCCCTTGGAACAGGGCATGTAGTAAGCATGCAGTGAATATTATCTGTTATTATTTTCTCTGCCACTTTCCACTGGTCTGTTGGTGTCTTGGGTCAACACCCACAGAGCATGACTATTCCCTTTTCCAAGGACCCACCCTGCTCACTGATCTTGGCTCAGCTTCTTCTCAGGGAATAGACCCTCCATGTCTAGCTTTTCTCCTGAGCCCCTAGTGACTTGGGCAGGGTTAAGTTTCCCTCATCTAGAGGGCCATGTGGTCCCAGCACTGGGTTCTGCTGTCCCCACCTCCAACCCTCAACCCTATCCCTGTTCCTGGAACAAATGCTGAGGTGCCCACCTTTGATATTGATGATGCTGATCTCTCCAAAGTAGAGCCCTGCACCGAGCACGGCATACTGTGTGACGCCATCATCTGCCACCACAGCCAGCTGACCCTCGCGGATGATGTACATCTCTCGGCCAATGTCCCCCTTGCGGCAGACATACTCTCCTGGTGAGTAGGTCTGGGGCTGCAGCTTCAGCACCAGCTCTTCTAGCAGGCTGGCCTCACAGTTCTGGAAGATCTGCACCCGGCTCAGAGTGGACATGTGTACGGATACAGCCACTTCTGCTCGCAGTCGCTCAGGTAAGTGCTGTAAGATGGCTACCTCATTGGTCATCTTCTTGTTGATCTGCAGGTGCTGGTACCTGGGGGTAAGGGCAGCACCAGCTCCACCAGCCCCCTACATGCCTGCCTCTATCCCCAGCCATCAGCGCTAAGCTCAGCTTCAACCAAGAGCCCAGCCACACTGGGACCTCACAGTGGGTGGGGAAGTACCTAACAGTTGGCTGATGAATAACTTCAACCCACAATCTCCTTTTCTGGTCACAGATATATTTTGACCTTTTCTCCCTCCCCCAAGGCATGGAAGCCTCTACCATTTGACAGTGGATATCTTCTCTCAGGCCCTACCTCACCCCCCAAGCAGGGATATACCTTATGCCATCTTCTTAAAAGCTACTTCAGTCACCAAGCCCTGATCTATTTTAGAGCCCTACTGCTCTAGCTCCCCAATGTTGTGACACATCTTTTTTGGACCCACAATATGGACTACCATGATCTTTTTGTTGGCCATTCCTTGGGTTATTACTCTTCTCCGCCCATTTCTTCCCAGCCTTCTAAGTGCATGAGTGCCTGTCTCACTCTTATTCACCTCTGTCCCACTCCATCAACTCCAGGTCCTGCTCGGGGGCCCCAATGATGCATGTCACATCCTGACTCCCCTGCCTGGCTCACCAGGCAATGACAATCCAGACACCTCCTTCAGGTTCTCCTGTGCACACCCCTCCCTATCCTGGTCTGGGACCCCTGAGTTCTCACCAGTCAATAACTCGCCGCTCCAGCCGGCGGTTGACGTGATGCAGCTTCATGTAATTCTTGACGAGTGCGTGGTTTGGGTAGAAAGCTGCATCTGCAGTATTCATGTTGTAGATGACAGAGCTCATGCTCCCCATGATGGTGGCAAAGCCCATGACGGCCAGCAGGAAGTCGCCCACCATGAAGAGGTACTCCTCCTCCCGGGCTGGCAGCGGAGTATCGCCCACAGTGGTGAGGATCAGGGTGGAGAAGTAAAAGCTGTAGAGGTACTGGCGCCGCAGGCGCTCGAAACCAGGCTGCGCAGGGTCTGGGTAAACCCAGGCATCTCGCCCAAAGCCCAGGTACTGGGACAGGGCGAAGTATAGGCAGCTGTTCCAGTGGATAACTACAAAAATGTACAGCATCAGCTTGGCGATGCGGAAGGCGTTTGGGTAAGCTGTGCGGGTCTCTGTGCGGTCAAAGGCCTCGAAGAGGCGGGGCACACGCAGAAAGCGGTTCAGCCTCAGTGTGGGTATGTGAGGGCCCAGACGCAGGTAGGTCAGGTCTGTGGGCAGCAGGGAAGCCAGGTCCAAAAGGAAGCTCCATGTGCGAATGTAGCGATATGAGATCCTGCTCTTCTCCACCACCAGGATACCCTGTTCCAAGAATCCTGATGGGGGTGGGAAGGGAAGAAGGACCAATGTCAGCTGTGGGTGGGATGGATGGGGTCAGCCAGGGCCTGGATTGGGGCACCTGCCTGCTCTAGTAATGAGGGTGAGGATGGGAAGGCCAGGGTAGCCCAGGGAGACAGATGGGGGCAGGGTTGGAGTTGGCATAGCCCTGCTCCAGGGTTTCTGGGGTGAGCATGGTGGTGTTGTCAAGCACAGAAGCATGTGAAGATGCTGTCAGGGAGGGGGTCACTTTCTTGTTACTAAGAGGTTAAAGAGAAAGGGAGCATGGAGCAAAAGATCAGCTCACTGACCTGTGTGGAAGTGCACCACGATGTCCAGTAGGTACAGCAGGTCACTGGTGTAGTCCAGCACCCACCAGACCACCAGATAACTGTGCTGCAAGTCAGGGAAGCAGGCTCTGCAGGACAGTGAGAGAAGGGATTGGCTTAAGGGCATCCTTTGCAGTCGGGGAGGTCTCCTCAACCCCCCCAGCACTTAGTCTTGGGCCCGTTTCCTGGGTCCTGCCCCTCTGTTGGGCCCTCCCCAAGGGCCCGCCCTTCTCCTGGGCCTCACTCTAGCTCTCCTCTGTCATTAAAGCCCTCCTGCAGCACCCTTGCCAAACCTGCAGACAATGATGATGAGGTTGTACATTACTGGGAAGACCATCGTGTTCAGCCACCAGTAGTAGTAATCCCCGGATGGGTCCAGGATAGGCAGTGACTTCCTGTGGGAGATGAAAGGAGATAGTGCTTCATTTACTCACCAGACATTCAGTGCTGTCGTTGTAACTGGGGTACCAAGAGGATTCAGTCCCCACCATCTAGTGAGGCAGACAGACCAACATGGGGACCAGGATCTCTCACCTGCTCTTGGAAGGGGCAGGGGGGCTGGACTCTGTTGTCTTCACTTTGCCGTCCTGGCTCATGGTTTTGTGGCCTGGTGCTGGGGTGGGAGATATCCAGGGCCTCTGCCTGTAGGCAGCTTTGGAAGGTTGGATCTAGTGCCTAACTACCTGGAAGAGGTTGCCCTCGGGCTCCAGCTGAGATTTCTCTGTCTTTGGCTTCTGAAGCTCTTAGCAACACAACCTGGGTCAGCCACTACAGAAGGGGCGGAGGTAGTGTGGCTTCCACACCCCGCCCTGTCTCCCAGGGCCCAGGCTTACACCTGCCCAGTTAAACATCTCTAATGAGGTCCCTGGAGAAGATGGGGCGGGGGTGGGGGATGCTTCAGAGGAAAGGCTGGGTCTTTTTCCTGCCAGAGGCCCTACCCCAACCATTTCCCTTCTCCCCAACCCCCCCCCCCCCATTAGATTATAAGCTTTTGGAGTGCAAGGAGTGTTTCTCATTCATCTTTTTTTTTTTTTTTTTAACTTTTTTTGAAATGACTTCAAACCTACAGGAAAGCTGCAAAAATAATAATAAAAAATTACAACATTACACAGAACTCCAACATACCTTTACCCAGATACCCAAATTTACCAACTATCAGCATTTTGCCACATTTGTGATGTTATTCTATCTATTAATCTATCTGTCCTTCTATTTTCTAAGCCTTTGAGAATAGGTGGCATACATTATGTTTCTCTAACACTTAGCACTTCTATGTATATTTCCTCAGAACAAGGACACTCACTTATGTAACCACCTTGAGTACAGCTATCAAGTTCAAAAAGCTGAACATTGATATAAAGCACAGAATCCATATTCCATTTTTTTTTTCAGTTGTTCCAATGATGTCCTTTTGGGCATTTTCTCTTCCATTATTAGTTCCAGTCCAGGATTATGTATGACATTTGTGGTGGTTTGAAGCTGTATGTACCCCAGTGAAACATGTTTTTAAATCTAATCATTCATGTGGGTATAAACCCACTGGAAGTAGGACCTTTTGATGAGGCTACTTCAGTTAAGGTGTGATCCACCTCATTGAGGACGGATCTTAGTCCTATTACTGGAGCCCTTTATAAGAGAATGAAATTCAGACAAAGAGAGAGAAAGCCCTGGAACTAAGGCACTGAGATCAACAAAACCCAGAAGAGAAAGGAGAGAACATCAGGCACCACCATGTGCCTTGCCATGGGATAGAGGATCCAAGGATTGCTGGCAGCTGGTCTTCAGAGGAAAGCATAACCTTAATTATGGCTTGGTTTGGCCATTTTTCCTGGCTTCAAAAAGCAAGCTAGTAAATTCCCATTGTTTAAGCCAAACCATTTTATTGTGTTTGCCTTGGCGGCCTAGGAAACTAAAACAGCATTTAATTGTCATTGTCTCCTTGGTATCTCTTTCTCTCTCTTTCTCTTTTAAATTGTAGAAACATATATACAATGTGAAAATTCCCATCTCAATCACTCCCAAGCATAAAATTCAGTGGCATTTATTACATTCACAATGTTGTGCTACCATAGCCATCATTTAGTAACAAAAGTTTCCATCACCCCAAACAGAAACTCTGCACCCATTATGTCTTTAAAAAATTTTCTTAATGAATAGCTTTTTTTACTTTATAAAAAAAAAACCGTTTCAAACAAAACAGAGCAAAGAAATAAGAAAAACAAATAACCTCAAATAACTGTATTGTTAACCTCCCATTCCCCCTACTCCCTGTCCCCTGTAACCTCTAATCTACTTGCTGGCTCTGTGAATTTGCATATTCTTATTGTTTCATGTAAGTGGAATCATAAAATATTTGTCCTTTTGTGTCTGGCTGATTTCACTCGATGTTATCTTCAAAGTTTATCCATGTAGGAGCATGTATCAAGACTTCATTCCTTTTTACAGCTGAATAATATTGCATTGTGTGTTTATACCACATTTTGTTTATCCATTCATCTGCCGATGGACAGTTGAGTTGCTTCCATCTTTTGGCTCTTGTGAATAAGGCTGCAGTGAACACTGTTGTATAAATATCTTGCATTCATCTTTTACCCTGGATGCTTAGCACAATATTGGCCTGGCACATAATGGCTGCTCTGATAATGACTTGTTGACTGAGAGAAAAAATGGTAGTGAAAAAAAACATGATTTTAAGGAAGAACTTTTAGGTTTGTGTTTGGGTATGGGAGAGATTTAAGCATTTTCACAGAAAGGGAAAGAATACAGAAAACACATAGACTAGCTGGTTGGCTCAGGCACTAGATGTAACAGGAAGGGAATGGGGCAAAGGAACCATAGGATGCTTCCTTCATCCTTCAACCAGCAGAAGGAGATAGGGTGGCTGTGGATGTAGATCAGGATGCAGATAATAAAAACAGAGCTGACGTCTGATTTGAGAAGCATCTCTTTGTCCCTGGAGACTAATTCAGCACCTGACACAGAGGAACTGTTCAGTACATAAGCATCAGTGAATAAGATATGAGGCCCAAGCAGGGAACTTGCACAAGGTAAAACAGAGTGAGTCATACCTTGAACCTGCCCTGAAACCCAGGTGTCCTGTGTATCTCAGCTTGGATGTTGGGGTTGCAGGGGGTGGGGTGGGGGGAGGAATGGGTGAGTATTCCAACCAAGCCTGTGTTCTGTAAGATAAATAGGAGTTTGCCAGATATAGAGATGGGAGAGTGATTGAGCACTAAAGGTATAGTGAACAGAGTGTGCAAAGGCATAGATGCATCAAAAAGCATGGGTAACTGGGGGGAAACATAAATTTTTTTTTTAGAGGAACTGAGTGGGGAGGGCATGGTGAGGGATGAATCTGAATAGGTGGGCAGGTACCAGATCAGGGTGAGCCATGTTTAAAACTTGGATTTTTATCTAAATGCAATGGAGACTTCTGAAGTGTTTTGTACAGCTAAGTGATATGGTCAGATTTCTGTTTTCGGAGAGTTTTTGAAAAGAAACATTTATAGCCCCCTAACATTTTATTTTATTTTATTTTATTTTATTTTTTTGAAACTCTTTTTTTCTTGACTTCTGTGATACTGTAAGTTCTTGGTCTTCCATTTATTTCTTCTTAGTCTCTTTCATAGGCCCCTCTGCTCATCCCTTCTATGTTGGTGTTTGGATTCTGTCCAAGGCCTTCTTTTCTTTCCATTCTCTGGATTCTCTCTGGCCAATCTGGGTCACCCACATGATTTCCTTTCCCATATAATGCCTCCCAACCACCCTCCCTTGGCTGCAGACCCAATATAAACTACTAAATGCTCACTGGATGTCCTTACTTGGTGTCCTACTGGCAATGTGAACTCGTTGGGCCTAAAACTGAGCTCATCATCTTTCCCATCTACTCTTTCTCCAGTGATCCATAATCTGGCCTCTCATTCAGAAAACTTAGATCAGTATTTTAAAAAATTGTTATTGCTATTATTATTGTGTAATATTGTGGCAGTTTTTAAAAAATGACCACAAATTCTTAGATGCTCCTCCCTTGTGACTGCTTCAACTAATAGAGTATAGCAAAAGTGAAATCGCGAGACTTCTGAAGCTAGATCCTAAAAGGCCATGCTGTCTGGACGCTCCCTCTCGTATACTCCCTCTTGGAGCCTAGCTGCCATGTTGTGAGAAGCCCAAGCCACATGGAAAGGTCACGTGTATGTACTCTGTTCGACGGTCCTAGCTAAGTTCAGCCTTTGAGTCATTCCAGCCCAGGCACCAAATGTGAGTGAAGCAGCCTCCAGGTGATTCCAGCCATCAAACTCAAGTCACCCCCAGCCATTCGCACTTACTAGATGAGCCCCAGACATCATGCAACAGAGACAAGCCACTCCTGCTGTATCTTGTCTGTCCAAATTCCAGAACTTTTGAGCATAATATGCCACTAAATTGGGGGGGGGGGAGTGTTATGTACCCTAGTAACTGAAACAAACATGTAGAAAAGTACTCGTTTCATAAAAATGCAGTTTGATGAACTTTCACAAAGTGAACACACCTATGTAACCAGCACTCATATCAAAAAAACAGAACATTACCTGGGCCCCAGGAGTCCACTCTGTTCCTTTCCAGTCAATGCTTTCTCAAGGGAATAACTCCCCTGCCTTCTAATACCATAGTTTAGTTTTGCCTATTTTTGAATTTTATATAAACTGAGTATCAATTTTTAATCTTTCCTCCAATTCTCCTCTTGTATTCATCCAGTTATCAAGCCCTTGTGATCTACCTTCTAATGTCTACATGTCCACTTCTCTGCATCCTTACTACTATAGTTCAGGCTTTAAGAGTTCTTCTCTGGTCTTTTGCAAAGGCCCTCTAACACTCAATTTGGCCATGTATAAAATTCTCTATAGCTCCTTATTATCCCAATTATAAAATTTAAACTCCATAACATGGCCTACAAAGCTCTCCAGGATCTGTCTGTGCCTTCAGCTTACCTTGCAGTGTTTCCTTTGCATGTTCTGTAATCTCTAGACTCACTGTGCAGATTGACGTTCCTGGAGCCCCCCCCCTCCCCACACACATGCTGTCCATTCTTCCTTTGCCTTTGGTATATGGTTGAAACTTCCATTTCTTTTTCTTTTGAAAAACTAACTTTATTTTAAACTAATTTTGGGCCCATAGAAAATTTGCAAAAAATAGTACAGAAAATTCTTCTATAGGCCTTGCCTATGTTTCCCTAATGTTATATAACCATAGTCAGTGATTAAACCCAGAGAATTAACTTTGGTACAGTACTTTTAAATAAACCACAGACCTTATCTGAAACTTTCATTTCTCTATGCAAGTTTCTGCTCAGATATCATCTCTTCCTGGAAGCCTTCATTAGTGCCTAAGCCCTTCCTTCCCCTGATTCTCTGTACCCACATATCATGCTAAGTGCTGCTCCCTGATGGTCCTCTTGTTATAGTACTTATTACACCATGTTGTAATTGCCTAAAGGGTTAAGGACCTGGAGGGCAGAGACCAGTTTTAATCGATCTGGAATCTTGGCCTGACATGGATGCACTTATTCAATGTTTCTTGGCTGAATGAATGAGACAGGGTCTAAGGGGTCACGGTGCAACACAGCGTGGCAGGTGATGAAGGAACCAAGGAGGGGTAGTCACCATACTGGGTACTAAAGTAGAATCTAAGCCGCGCGCGCAGGTAGGGAAAAAACCGAACTAGACTTCTCACTCAGCCCTCTCTGGGGCCCCAAATTTTCATAGGCCCCGTCCCCTGACACCACCCCTCTGAACTCACTGTATGCTGGCCCTGCCCCTTCCAACGCCTACTCCTCCACTCTAAACACCGCCCAGGACCCATAGTCTTGCCCCTTCCGCGGTAGTTTATTTCTCTTTCAGGCCCATCCAGTTCCTAGATCCCAAGTCTTGCCCGCCTCTTAAAGTCGCGTCCCTCTTTAAGTCCCGCCTTCTGCCCTCCCGTTCGAACTTTCCTGCCTAGGCTCCGCCCCCGCCCCGCAGGCCTCCGCCCCCCATGGGTCTTCACCTATGACACGCCGGAGTCTTTTGAGGGGCGGGGTTTACAGTTCAAGGGGGCGGGACCTGTTGGGAGGGGAGAGGCGATACCCCTTCCTCAGAATTTCGTCGGCGATCCTGCACTCGGTCGTTGCCAGGAAACAAGCGTCGTCGCTCTGGCTCTGGCCTGGCCCAGCCAATGAATTGGCACGCTATTGCCCAGTCGTGCGTCGCTGGGCGGATACGTGTATGCGCGGGGGCGCGGGCTGCGTGTGGCGCGGGGCGGGGCGCGGCTGGTGCGCTTGAGGAACGATGGCGGCGGCCTGAGCTCACCTAGCACCGCTGCGGTGACGGGGCCTGCCCAGGGTCGGGGATCTGTGAGTGCAAGGTAGGCATGGTCGGGAGGGCCTGAGGGGTTGGGGAATGACGGCACTTGGTTTGGTGATTGCTGCTGGTCGCAGGGGACAGGTTGAGGGTTTGGCAGGTGGTGAGGGGCTTGGTGTAGGGTCTGAGGTAAGGGGCCCGGCTGAGAGCCTAGAGGGTGAGTGAACAGGTAAAGGGCTGGATTGTATGAAGGGCTAGGGCGCTTTCTGAGGGGCCAAGCCGAAGGTACTTGTGAACACTGTTTAGTAAGAGGTGGAGGCTCCTGAGAGCAGGGGTGAGGGACAACTCTGGGACCAGAGTGTGGGGATAGGGCCTGTACGGGGAGCAAAGAGTAAAGAGCGAAGGCGAGAGCATGGGGCTGGGGGGGTGGGCAGTAGGAAGGTCGGGGTGAATTGATTAGGGAGATGAGGGCAGCGGGTGGTAGGAGGGAAAGGGGACTGTGAGACTTGGATGAGGGTGAGGTTGGTTCTGCCCTGCCCAGTGAGAGCAGTGGTTTTAGACCAAGTAGGACAGCTTGGGCCGAAGTGTTGTGACTTGGGTCCCCTGCTCCCATGGATTCTACATATTTCGGAGGACAAAACAATGAAAGCGTCACAAGCAGTACTATGATAATGAAGATCATTGTTGGGATTCAGTCTTCAACAGAGGGATCACTGGAACCCCACCTCCCTTAAGTTTCTCTTTTGGACTGCAAACCTGAAGGTAGTCTCTCTCATGAAGGTTCTTTGGCTGTGACTACCTGTGTTTGTCTTCTCTCCACCTGCTCCTCCCCTGTGCTGAGCTGTGTGACTTTGATGGTTGTCATCTACATTGGACTGGCCACTTGCAGTTGTTAATTGTATTTTCATGGAGGTCACATAGTTTGTCACATACATTATATTTCAGCTCCAAATGAGGGTGGCCTTACAGTTAAAACTTTTTAAAAAACCTACTCTATTGCAGTAAACTTATGTTCAGTAATCTGCTTGTATGTATAATATATGTGTTTGATGAGTTTTGACATATGTATAAATCTGAAACGGTCACCGTTCTCAAGATACTAAATTTCTGTCACCCCCAAATTTTTCTCATATCCCTTTGTAATTCATCCCTTCCTCACACCCTCTTACTGAATTTACTTTGTTAGTGTATTACAGACCCTCTTCTCACCCCCAATCCATACACATGAACATTTTGAAAGTTCTAGAAAGCTGGGTTGGCATTCATTGATAATGACCACTTTCACATCATTACATTTTCCTCTCTACTGACATTGTGCCATGGAACCTAGAACACTTTGACTCTTGGCCAACCTCAGGAAGAGCCAGGGCCTTTCTTTTCCAGACCATTGCTGAGAATTAGGGGCAGCTTCACTTCCCATTCTGTCTTAGCGTCTTAACTCAGAGCTAACCATTCTGTTCTGTAAAATGTTTTCATTGTTTCTCTCAGGAGTGCCAACATACTGTGGAACTCTTGACAGCCTACCCAGACAGTCAGAACCCTATAGGACTTACATATATAATACAGGGTTTAGAGCAGTGGTTCCTAAACACTGGGCCAAGGACAGGGCCAGTCAGTGATAAAGTTTTTATCCATCCAGGGTGCAAGGAGAGAAATGAAGACAGGATAGGATTTTTTCATAAAGGTAAAGTTATCCTGAGATTATCATTCCTGCTCTTTTGGTATTAAAAGCGTTAGCTCACTGATGAGATAATGGTGACAGTAGGTGGTGGGTTTTTAACAAATGTTCTTCTTTACTAAAATAAGAGGTAACTTATTTTTTAATTTTTAATTAAAAAAAATATTTCTACTAGTTCATGAAATCCAGATATCTAGCTTCATTAATTTAGATGATGATGGAGTAGTTGTGGTATTTGATTGAGGAAGCATGAGTTTATGCAATAATTCTGTACAATTTCTGACCTCCAAAAAGCACTCATACTTTACACAGAAATCTCCAATTTTACTGGACCTACACAGATACCTTGTGAGGTAGGCAAGGGCAGGAGTTCTCATTTTATAGATGAGGAATCAAATTCTGAAGGCAGAGGTCACATGTAAAGTGGCAAAGCTGGAATTAATAGTTGACCTCCTGAGAGTGAGTGATCTGGAGAAAGAAGGCCTATAACAGAGAGTGAAGGTGATGTGGGGCAAAAGGCATGTGATGTACAGGAAAGGTTGTGATGACATGGAAAAGGCTTTTTTTATGATTTAAAATTATTCTGTTTCCAAAAGAGCTTAAATGGACTTTGACATAGGGATGAGGGTTGTGTTTAATACTGTGGCAATGACATAGGAACAGTTATACATAACCCATTTGTAATGTGGATCACAAAGTTGTGCTGATAGGATGAGTCAAGTCACATGTCAGAGGGCCCTTAGGAACTGTCCACATTCTTTGTTATATTGGAGAAAACACTTGGGTTTGGCAAGCTTATTATTATACTGGAATCTTTGTTGAAAAGTATTGCATTAAGTGTAATGGATTTTGACATATGGCATACAGATGGTATATCTGGGAGGATGAAACATAAATGAGGATAATGTAGAGATAAGAACATGTTTGGAGTGCTGTGGGGAAGCAATGTGTGTAACCATTATTCTACATCTTCTTTATGCCAGTTACTCTGCTTAATGCTGGGAGAATAAGTTCATTCATTCATATATTCATTCAGCAGGTACTTCTTGGGCATAGATATAGTCTGCCCTCATGATACTCACTTTCTTTGGGATAACAAATTAAGGCATACATTAGGCATGGTCCTTTAGGTCTCAAAGAATTCTAGGTCTGGTTGGGAGAGAGAATAATTGAAAAGATAATTTCAATTTATACAGATACCTGAAATATAAAATTATATCATAATGAGGTGATTACTTCTCTGTATCTGGTATCAGTCTCCCAGTATTCCAAACATAGATAGGCAGTGGTCTATTATGTATCTCCATATGTATATTAAAGTTAACATGTTCAAAATGGAACTTAACTGTCTTTGCCCTGAAATATTGTTTCTGTACCCATATACCCTATCTCAATCCAGGCAAGAACTTCAGTTTCATCTTCCATTCTGCCTACTCCTTTACCGTCTGCATTCAGTCAGACACTAAAATCTTAATATACTCCTCCTCTATATAACTCTCTTTTTCTTTTTCATCCCTATTGCTGCATCTCCACTGTTAAAGCTTTAGTTTGCCCCCTCATCATCTCTCATCTGGATTATTTTTTTTCGAGTCTCTTGACTATAAGCTTGCTTTTCTTGTATTCCATCTCTAGAATCTTTCTAAAAATACAAATCCAATCATGGAACTTTTGGCTCTATGTGTCCTGTAGGATAACATCCAAATTCCTTAAAATGGTCTCATTTGGCCTCAACTCACCTCTCCAGCCTTTCTCTTGCCACTCCTTACTTTGTGCTCTGATTTGAATAAATTGTTCACAGTTCCCTAACAAATATGTTACTTTTTTGAGCCTTGAGATATTTGCAGTAGCTACTTCCTTTACTAGTAATGCCTTTTCTTCTCTGCTTGAACTTTCCTTATCCTTTAGGAACTAGTTCAGTTTCACCTTCTCTTTGACACTCTCACACAACAGGGGTAGAGATAACCATGTGTGACATGGAAATTCAGTGTTACAAAGGGGAATCGGTGTGAGATAGATGTTTGCTTTGTGAGTTATCAGGTTCTGCTTTAGTCTGCCTTGCAAAAAGCAGAAGTTGTATTGGAAGGAGGAGAGGGAGCAAGTTGGGACCATATGCTGATATCCCATCTATCTTACACATGTAGGTTTGAGGGATGGAAAAGCAGGGAGGATGTATGTGGACTGACCTGTAGATTAAGAGATGTCCCCCTTCTCACTTTTTAATTCCCATGAAGTTTCAGTCAGGTCTTTCTACCTTTAGTATTTAGTGGCCATCCATGCCATCCATGCCACTTATGTCAGTAATCAGTCAACTTGCCTACGAAGAGCCATTGTAGGGAGAGAGAAAACTCTCTAGTGATCTGTTCTGGGAAGGTCATTTTGGTCTCTCCCTCTCTGCTGTAGGAATTGTAGATGTAACTCCACCCCCAGCTCTCTTGCCTTTGCCTCTCCCAGGGCAAAGGTTCATACCTGAGGTTGAACCACTTCCTGCTCTGTGTCTGCTATTCTGGGGTTGGTTGACACCCTTGCCAGCCGTGCTGGTAAGGTTGTATTTTGGGCCCTAATGTGAGTTCCTGACATGAGTCATTTGTGGTTCTGAGAGACAAGCTCCTTGTTTTCTCTGTGGCTGAGCCTGAGGGTAAGTCTGGGGAGAGGAGATTTGCTTTTCTTGGACTTTGATGTGGGAAGAAAGGGTGCAGTAGGAGTGTGTTGATTCCATTCTTTCTTTGTCTTAGTGTGAATTTTTCAGGGTTAAGAATGGAAAAGGGAGATATGGCCTTCTTTTTTTGTTGTAGCTGTATATGAGCAAGGCCCAGGTCAAGTATTGGCTCTCGGGTTCAGAGCAGTTGATTCCAGTGTGACTCTTCTCTATGAAGTCTTTGAAGGGTGGGATTGGTGGTGGTGAGGAAAGGTCCCAGAGGCCAGTCTCTCTAGGATCTGTGAACTTTGTTGGTTAAACAGGAGTAGAGATTGCCCCAAAGAGATAGGAGCAGTTTGTTAATCCTTGGAATTGAATTCCAGAAACTGGAAACAGTTTAGTTTTGGACAGTTAAGGCCTTAACTTTGCTGAGATTGGATCCTTGACCCTTCTTCAGTTCACTGAGGTATGTGTGTGAGGTGGTAAGGATAGATACATCAGAGCAGGTTAGATTTCTCCTCTCAGAGATGTGGGCTTGGCTAAATAGGCTCAGGAGAGGGAAGGGGAAAGAAAAGATGTCATTTATAGAGCATGTATCTTCTCTATGCCTAGAGTGCTACATAAGTTATCTTATTTAATTCTTGAAACAATAACAACACTTATTTTAGAATTTATGAAGGAGGAAACTGAGGCTGAGACGTGCGAAGTGATTTACTTAAGGTCACACAGCTGGAAAATGGTGTATTGAGATTCAAACCATTGTTTGAGGGACTCCAGAGCTCAAGCTTTACCTACTGCTTTGTGTTATTCCTGCTTGAGCTTAAGGCTTCTCTTTGTTTTCAGTTCTCAAATGAGATATGATTGAGAAACTGTTGTGTAATCAGTAATACTTTGTATCAACCAGGGTCCTTGCAGATGACACAAGCTAGGTTTGAGAAGAATTCAATAAAGGGATTTACAAAGGTATTTACAAAGGTTTGGCCAGGGTTTAAGGGCAACAAGTATCCTGTGGCTGATGACAGGTGAGAGTTCTTACTACTTTTCTCAACTGTTGGCTTGCCTTCCCCACTCCATGCCTATTTGGGACCTTAAGTAGTTGGGCAGTAGAAACCTTTTCCAGTGCATCGTTGCTGCTGATGGCCACTAGTCTTTGTATGACTGTATGATGGTTTATAGGAAAACGTGAGAAAGTCTGTGAAGATCTATTCTAACATCATATCACCCCTTCCCTTCTCCCTCACTCTCACTCTCTTGGGTGAGGAGATGAGTGAAGGTATGATGGCGGGATGGATGTCAGCTTCTGTTTCTCCACTTTCATTTACCTGAAGTGGAACCCACCCTTTACCCATTACTTTTTTCATCTTTCTGTCAGTTATTCCCATCTTATTTATCTGTCCCCTGTCTATAATCTATAACCTGCCACTTTCTTCAGACTCCTTTTCCTTATTCTACAAACTCTCCTGAGTCTCTCTATCGTAAAACAAAACGACAAACAAATTATAAAAATTCTTTCCCTTGACTCTCACTTCCCTGGCTTCTGTAAGCTGTTGCCCTATTTTCCTCCTTCCCCACATTATTAAATTACCTGAAGGTACATCTTACAGTTCTTTGACTGCTATTCATTCTTTAACCAACTGCTTTCCTAGGTTTTTCAAATAATTGATTGCTAAATCAATGAACCATTGTCAGTCTTCATTCTACCTGATCTCTCTGTAGCCCTGTAAATTACGGGCAACTTCCAAGTTCTTGAGGCTTCCTTTCCTTGATTTCTAGATTATTATTTCTTAGATTTCTCCTTCCATTTCTGGCTACTTTCACAGCCTTTAAAGATTCCTCCTCCTTTGCTTTCCTAAATCCTGATTTTTCCTAAAATTTCACCCATAACTCCCATCATGATCTGATCTCCTTGGTTGCTTCCATCTATTTCCATAGCTTCATCTATTACCTATAAGCTGGTATCTTCCAAATTTATATCTAGTCTTGATTTTACTCTTGAGCTCCAGTGTGATATTTCTACTTATTTTCTGGATATCATGGATACCCTGATAATGTCTCAAAGCTTTACATGTCCAAAACTGTGTTTGTCCTCTTTCCTGAAGCACAGTTCCCTTGTTATATGCTCCTAGTCTCTGCTAATGACATTCTCTTCTTCTGAGTCTCCTATACTTCATATTACGGGCTTCCCTCAACCTCTACCTTCAGTTGCCAGATTTTGTTTCTTCTACCTTGTAGTTAAGAGCGTGGACTCGAAGCAGCTTGTCTGCATTGGCATCCCAGCCCTGCCACTTACTAGCTGGGTAACTTTGGGCAATTTATTTAGTCTTTCTGGACTTTGATTTCCTCGTGTGTAAAATGGGGATAATAGTACATTCAGGGTTTTTGTGAGATTTATAGGAGTGACTACATGTAGTACTTAGAACAGAGTCTGGCACAAAGAAAGTGCCCAATATTATTTTAGCTATTATAATAATTATTATTAATTCTGCGTTCACTTCCACAAGGATTTTTGAATGCCAGGCACTATGTTGGCTCTAGGATTTCAAAGAAGAATGAATGATATGGCCCCTTTTGTTAAGGAGCTTGCTATTTATTCAAAGAGACATTACAAATATAAATGATTTCAGTATACTTGGGATGTACTAGGATAGAAATGGATCTCAGGTTTGTCTTTTCTAATCTTGCTCTAATCCACCTTAGTTCATATTATTTCTCCCACCCCCCATAGGGACTATTGAAAGAGCTTCTTAGAAATTGTCCACTGTCATCTCTCTTTGTCTGCTTCACCTTATAGTGCTATCTGATATATTTTTTTAAATTAAATTCGGTTTTATTGAAATGTATTCACATACCATACTGTCATCCATGGTATACAATCACCTGTTCATAGTACCATCATATAGTTATGCATTCATCACCCCAATCTATTTTTGAACATTTGCCTTACATCAGAAAGAATCGGAATAAGAACAAAAAATAAAAGTAAAAAAGAACACTCAAATCATCTCCCATCTCACCCTATTTTTCATTTAGTTTTTGTCCCCATTTTCTTAGATTTCCATCCATGCACTAGATAAAGGGAGTGTGATCCACAAGGTTTTCACAATCACACTGTCACCCCTTGTAAGCTACATTGTTATACAGTCGTCTTCAAGAGTCCAGACTACCAGGTTGGAGTTTGATAGTTTCAGGTATTTACTTCTAGCTATTCCAACACATTAAAACCTAAAAGGTGTTATCTATATAGTGCATAAGAATGTCCACCAGAGTGACCTCTCGACTCCATTTGGAATCTCTCAGCCACTGAAACTTTGTTTCATTTCATTTTGCATCCCCCTTTTTGGTCAATAAGGTATTTTCAATTCCATGATGCCTGGTCCAGATTCATCCCCAGGAGTCATATTCTGTGTTGCCAGGAAGATTTACACCCCTGGGAGTCAGGTCCCACATAGGGGGGAGGGCATGAGTTCACCTGCTGAGGTGGCTTAGTTAGAGAGAGAGAGAGGGCCACGTCTGAGCAACAAAGAGGGAGGAGACGCTTAGGCACAATTATATGCAAGTTTAGCCTTTCCTTTGCAGTAACGAGCTTCATAAGGGCAAGTCCCATGATAGAGGGCTGGGCACATCAAACTGCCAGCCCTCAGTGTTTGTGACATCAGCATCAGTCCAGGTAAGGAAGTCCAACACTTCTGCATTTTCCCCCAGCTCCTTAGGGGGGCCCTGTAAATATATTTTTGTTCTCTGCCCAGATTACTTTGGGATGTGTATCTGACGTATTTTTAAAGACAAATCTGATTTTGTAATTTCCTTGCCACACTTAATAATAGGGTGGTATATGGGAACTCTGTATTTTTCTATGATTTGTCTGCAGACTTACAACTTCTCTCATTAAAGGCAAAAACAAAACCACTCCTCTTTATTCTCCAGGGTGTCAGTAGATAAAACCCAAACTCCTTAGCATGGTATTCAGTGATGTTTATAATCTTTGTCACTTTTTACCCTTTGTCTTAGTTTTTCAGGGTTGCTTTAACAAAGTACCACAGACTGGTTGGATTAAACAACGGGAATTTATTGTCTAATAGTTTTGGATGCTATAAGTACTGTGCCAGTGAATGTATTATGTCCCCCAAATGCCATTATCTTTGATGTAATCTTGTGTGGGCAGACCTATCAGTGTTAATTAGATTGAAATTCTTTGAGTGTTTCCATGAAGATGTGCCCCACCCAACTGTGGGTGATGACTCTGATTAGATAATTTCCATGGAGGTGTTGGCCCACCCATTGGGTGGGTCTGAATTAAATTGCTGGCACACTATATAAGATCAGACAGAAGGAGCGAGCTTGCTACAACCAAGAGGGACACTTTGAAGAAAGCACAGGAAGTAGATGAGAGACATTTTGAAGACAGCCATTGAAAGCAGACTCTTGCCCTGGAGAAGCTGAGAGGACAAATATCCCAAGTGCAACTAAGAGTGACATTTTTGAGGAACTGCAGCCTAGAGAGGAACGTCCTGGGGGAAAGCCATTTTGAAACCAGAACTTTGGAGCAGAGGCCAGCCCTGTGCCTTCCCAGCTAACAGAGGTTTTCCAGACACCATTGGCCATCCTCCAGTGAAGGTACCCGATTGCTGATGTGTTACCTTTGACACTTTATGGCCTTAAGACTAACTGTGTAACCAAATAAACCCCCTTTTATAAAAGCCAACCCATCTCTGGTGTTTTGCATTCCGGCAGCATTAGCAAACCAGAACAAGTACAAAATCAGGGTGTCAGCAGGATCATGCTTTCTCTGAAGTCTGTAGCGTTCTGGCTACAGCTTGCCAGCAGTCTGGAACTCAATTGCTGCCTCCATTACATGACCATCTCTTTCCCCATCCATCTTCTACTGTGTCCAGATTTCCTCTGCTTATAAGGACTCCAGTCATATTTGATTAAGGCCCACCCTGATTCAGTTTGGCCTCACCTTAACCAAAAACATCTTCAAAGATCTTATTTACAAATGGGTTCACATCCACAAGACTGGGGTTAAGGCTTAAACATGTCTTTGTGGGAGACATGATTCAATCCTTAACACCCTTCAACTCAGTATTGTGCCTCTCTTTTCTAAATAGTCTATGATTAAGCGACACTGAACTTGGAACTGTTCTTCAAATTTATCGTGCTCTTTCACAGTGCCATAATTTTGTACATACTGTTTTTAATATGAAGGCCTTTTCCTCTACTCTCTATGTGGCCAGTAGCTCATTAAAGATCCAAGTCAGATATCACCTCCTTTGTGGAACTCTGTGCCCTAGGATGAGTCAGTTGCTTTCCTTCATGCCCCTATGACTCTTTTATACATGTCTGTTTATAATTTTTATTGGTATTTCTGTTTCTACTCCCCTCCAAACTATTTTATTCATTTCTGTATTTCCATTGCTTACTTAGCACAGTGCCCAATACTTTATCAATATGAAGGTACATTGAGTTAATCAATGAGAGTGCCTTGCCTGCTCTTTAGGGCTGGCCTTTCCCTTTATAAGACTGTCTGTCTTGCAGGAAGTTTCCTTAAGCATAATTGCTAACTTCCTTTAGTTGTGAGCTGGTAATGGTGAGAGAGTATCTGGGTGAAAGGGAATGGTGTTTAATATAACCTGAGGGCAAAGTGTGGGGCTGGTGCCAGTCCTGTGGATTTCTTCCACCCTAGTTGAGCATAAGGAGGAAAGACAACTGAACCACACCTTTCCTCTGAAATTTTTGTGTGTGAGAAAGACAATACTGATGAGGGTGTGGTAGATGTGTTGGAGAAGGAACTGTGGGCTTGGCCAGGGCCAACAGCTATTTAGGTACTTTTTCCCTTTCCTACCAGCCATCTTGAGTTCTCTTGTGATAGTGTCATATCACATCTCTGGAGTAGGTTTTGGGTGTGTCTGACAGTAATGGGGGACATGTGTGTATACGGGAGTGTGTCCCTGTGTTCTTTGCTAGAATGGAAATAGTCCTGCTCTTTTGGTTGGCTCTGGATTTCCATCTCTCAAGAATATTCAGGCAGTTAAGCATCTATTTGCCCATCTCCCAGAGGCTTTTGGGTGGGTTCCTAGGGAGAGACTTGAGATAGGTAGAAAAAATTTTCAGCTGTCTCAGAGGGCTAAAGTCAGATCACGACTGGATTTCTTGATGATTCATTCATTCATGCATTCATTTATTCATTCATTTAAGCATCCATACATTCAACAAATATTTATTGAGCCCCTAAGCACTTCCTCTAGGCACTGGGATTACCAAAAATTATAGGACTTTGCCCTCGAAGAGCTTACATTCTAGTAGGGAACATAGACAAATAGGCAAATAAATAATTTCAGATAGTAAAAACTGCTAAGAATAAAGTAGGATTAGGAGGCTAGAAAATGAAGATAGGAAGATGTACTGCTTAGATAGAATTGTTAAGTAAGGCCTCTCTGAGGAGGTGGCATTTGAAGAGAACTGAATGATGTGAGAATGTGAAGATCAGGGGAAAAACAGTCCAGGCAGAAGGAGCAGAAAATATTCAAGAAGGCCACTATGATTAAATTATAGGTGAGGAGGAGAATGGTAGGAAAAGGTAGTCACAGGTCAGATTATGTAGTGACCTGTAGGCCAAGGTAAGGAATTTAGATTATTGCTAGTGTGCCAGGAAATCATTGGAGGGTATTCAGCAGGGGAGAGAATTAATATGTTAGGTTTTAAAAATATTGCTCTGATTGCTGTTGTGGAGAGTAATTCTTGGGGACAAGAATGGAAGCATGAGGACCAGACTGGAAGCTATTGCACTGTTGAGACATATTTAGAGGGTTGAAATGTAGAGATTGTTGATGAATAAGATATTGGGGTAAAGAAAAGAGGAAATGAGGATGATGCCCAGGATTTTGGCCTGAGCATGTAGGTGAATGTAGGTATCATTTGTGGAGTTGGAGAAGGCTGGGGAAGCAATAGGTTTGGTGGTAGAAATCATGAGTTCTGTTCGAAACATGTTAAATTTAGGTACCAACTAGCTATACAAGTGGGAAGTGTGTACGTGCATATATATGCGTCTGATTTTCAGAGGAGTAGTGGTTCTCGGTCTCTTCCTGCTGGGGAGTAGAGAGAGGCAAACTTCTATTCATCTCTTCTATTCTCTTTCTTTGAATTAGATTTACAGTTCTGGACTGGAAAGTGACCTCTGGTCTCTCCACTTCAGCCTGGTGTATTCTCTGGCTCCATGGCCAGCTACTGGCTTCTACAGACCAAATGAAGCAGACCGGAGACACAAGTGGAGAAAGCCTCCAGCTGGCAAATCCTCAGAGTGTGGCTTTCTGGCTGCTGGCCCTGCCCAGCCTGCCTCATGGAAAAGATGAACTGGCTGAGCAGACTGGCCTCCCGGGGCCCCGGGCACCGTGTACCTCAAGGGGCCAGTCCACAGGCCCCTGTCATGGCTGACCCTGAGACCTGTCTCATGGTCTTCAAAAATCACTGGTCTCAGGTAGGAGACTATATGCTAGAGGGCCTGGCCCACTGGCTTCCTCAGTCCTCCTACCTTTAAGTGGTCTTTCTGTATCCTGTTTAATCATCTTATCTTAGATTCCTTCCATCTTCTGTCCTGTTTTCTAGGTGGTACGAATCCTCGAGCGGCAAGGCCCTCAGGCAGCTCCTGGGGGTGCAGATGATCTCAGTGCTGTGCGCAACCACACTTATCAGATGTTGACACTATTGGCAGAGGATCGTGCAGTACCCTCGGCCCCCATGACCCCTGGGCCCCTTTTGGAGTTTGCTCTGCACGAGGATCTGTTGACCCGCGTGTTGGCATGGCAGCTGCAATGGGATGAGCTTGGGGATGGGGTTGAGGAACGGCGGGCCGAGCAACTGAAACTATTTGAGATGCTAGTGAGTGAATCTCCCCAACCACTGTTGCGGCATGGCCCAGTTCGTGAGGCTCTGCTGACCCTGCTGGATGCCTGTGGTCGCCCTGTGCCCAGTAGCCCAGCATTGGATGAGGGCCTGGTGCTACTTCTCAGCCAGCTGTGTGTTTGTGTGGCCCGGGAGCCTTCATTGCTCGAATTCTTCCTGCAGCCACCTCCTGAGCCTGGAGCAGCTCCCCGTCTTCTCCTTTTTTCTCGCCTTGTTCCTTTCGTCCATCGAGAAGGCACCCTGGGCCAGCAGGCCCGTGATGCCCTACTCCTACTCATGGCTCTGTCAGCTGGGAGCCCCACTGTGGGCCGCTACATCGCAGATCACTCTTACTTCTGCCCGGTCAGCACCCCATGGGATGGGGGTAGGGTATGGTGTGTATATACTAGACAGTGTTTCCTACCCAGGAGATGTGGAGGGGCTGTGGCTTAGGGCCCTCTCCCCCTGGAAGTAGCCCCTTGGGTTTGGGGGGAGTTTGGTTGGAGATGAAACATGGGTTTAGGTGGATGGGGCAGGTACTAAGACTCTTTGTGGGCCAGTGTTCCCAAATGATGTCCGGGTACATTGGGCAGCTAAATACCTGCTCTAAAATAGCTCTTCCCCCTATTCCCATCAAAACTCTGAATTAATACCTCCCCCATCCCCCTATTTTATATTGTTTTGAGTTTTTGGTAACCTGTCCTTGGGGGTGGCCCTAGGTGCTGGCCACAGGGCTGAGTGCCCTGTACTCTTCACTGCCCCGAAAGATTGAGGTTCCAGGGGATGATTGGCACTGCCTGCGACGGGAGGATTGGCTGGGAGTACCAGCCCTTGCTCTCTTCATGAGTTCCCTAGAGTTCTGCAATGCAGTCATTCAGGTAGGACTCGGGTTCCCTGCAGGTCTGGTCCTTGGTCATTCTGGGGAGATGGGTTGGTGGTGTGCATTCTCTGGAGTTCTGTGATTCTGCCATCTTGGCAGTAGGACACCTCCCTGTATTGTACCATTCTGTTCTCTTCCAGACAGTGGTCCCCCTCACAGTCCTCTTTCCTCTGCTTCGTGCTCCTACAGGTGGCTCACCCCCTGGTGCAGAAGCAGTTGGTTGATTATATCCATAATGGGTTCCTGGTGCCTGTTATGGGCCCTGCCCTGCACAAGGTGAGAGTCATGGGTGGCAAGACAGATTAGGGATTAGGCTGAAGGGTGGTAATCCCAGTGCCAGGACCAATGTGGGAGGCAGTGGGCTGGGTACTCCTCCTTTTTCCCATCCTTTGCTCCTGGGTCCTCCTTAGAACTCAGAAAATAATTCTCTGCTCAGGTACATGCAGGGGAACCTTAAGTTTCCAAACTGTCCCTTCCCTTCCTCCAGACCTCTGTGGAAGAGATGATAGCCAGTACTGCCTATCTGGAACTTTTCCTACGGAGTATCTCAGAGCCTGCCTTGCTCCGTACCTTCCTGCGATTCCTGTTGTTACACCGGCATGACACCCACACCATCCTTGACACCCTCGTTGCCCGTATTGGCAGCAACTCCCGGGTATGGCCCCTACCTCTGTCTTGGCTTACCTGGGTGAGCCATCTTCTCTCTCTGACCTTTGTTCTGGGAGCATGTTCCTGTCCTTCTTCTTTAGCCATTGTTTCTAGTTATCACTTGAAAATTAGGTGGCATTCATTTTATAGTATTAAACTTTTAACTTTTTTTGGATACAGATTTGAATCTACTCTCCTGCTTTTGTAATACATGAATCTAGAGCACAGTTAACTTTTTTGGATGACTTTGGTTGCTCTTCATGACTATAGGTTTTGCCATTATGCTGTGCCTGTAATGTCACATTAGCCTGGGCCATGGACTTCATGCATCTGTTTTGGCTCTGGGAACATTTTTGTTTCCTTCCTTTATTCCAAATAGTTGAAGTCCCTGAATCCTTGTATTTAAAATGGTAGAGGTTCTTCAGTTACTAAGAGTTCTGGAAAACTGTTGTAGATAATTGAGGTACCTGGTAGCAGGAGTTCAGGTAAGTGAGGTTCCTGGATAGCTGTGTTTTATATAGGTGAGGTTTCTGAATAACTAAACTAGGGTATATATGAGATATTGCAGACTGATTCTGATTAGACCAGTGTTTCTTAGCCAGCTGTACATAACAGAATCTCTGTGGAGCTTTGATGATGACAACAACTGCAAGAACAGACTTTAAGCTCTGCCTCAGATCTCTTGAATCTCTGGGAGTAGACCCAGGGCATGTGTATTTTTAAAATGTTCCAAAAAGTAATTATGATACATTTAAGAATTACTGGTATAAAATAATAGGGAATTGATGTCAAAGCTTTAATTTTACAAAGATGTCAAAAAGTTTTATTTCTCATGCTGAAGTTAAGCCATAGTCCTATGTCTTTTTGGCCTCAAGGAATGTCCTCTTCATGTTTAGGGAGAGATGGTTTCCTTCTTAAGGCTGATTTTTTTTCCCTGTGGTAGGTTCCACCCATCTTCCTTTTGTCTTAATCTTATCCTAACTGCTCCTTTGTTATTTTCCTTCAGCTGTTTTAATTCTTAGCACTTATTTCTATTAATCTGCCATTTGGTCCCTAATCTCAGGAGTCTTTCATGTTCTTGGGGTGTTTCTTCTTGGTTCCCAGTTCTTAGAGGAGCCAAATCTCTTCTAATTTCAGCATACCCACGTTAAACATACTGATGCTTTGCTTTCCACTCTCTGGCCCTTTCTAAGCTTGATCCTGTTGGCCTGGCTTTTAACTGTAATTTATATAGCCTATGTTTTCTGCCTTGAAGTGAATCATGCTGACTAGCCAGTCTGTGTGCCTATCTGTATTAGTTTCCTATTGCTGCCGTAACAAATTAGCATGAATTTAGTGGCTTAACACAATACAAATTTATTAGCTTACGGTTCTGTAGGTCATGTGTCTGACATGGATCTCACTGGACCAAAGTCAAGGTGTTGGCAGGGCTGTGTTCCTTTCTGAAAGCTCTAGGAGATGATCTGTTTACTTGCTCATTTGGGTTGTTGGCAGAATTCATTTCCTTGTGGTTACAAGATGGCGACCCCCATTTTCTTGCTGGCTTTTAGCTGAGGGCTGTTCCTATCTTCTAGAGGCCAAGCCATTTCCTTGGCTCATGGCCCCCTTCTTACATCTTCAAAGCCAGCAATGGTGGGTTGAGTCCTCTCATGTTTCAAATCTCCATTTCTTTGAGCTGGGAAAGGTTCTCTGCTTTTAAGGCCTCTTGTGGTTTGATTGGGCCCACTTAGATAATCCAGGATAATCTCTCCCATCTCAATTTAATAAGGTTATTGATTAATAACCTTAATCAAACACACAAAATCCTTTTCACCATGTAAACTAGCATTCACAATTTTGGAGGATTAGGACATGGTCATCTTTGGTGGGCCATTATGCCTACTACACTTTTAGTCAGTCTGAGTGTTTTCATCACTAAAGTGGCCATTTAGTTAAGCCTCCTGAATATTCATGCTGTCTAAGATGCAGACGGGTATCTCATCTCTTTCCCACTATGTTGTTGGCTTTTAATTCTCCCGCAATCTTTCAGCAAATGATGGGTACCTAGAGTCTTCCAGCTGGTTAGACTCAGGCCCAGTAGTTGTCCTCAGAGAGCTCAAGTTGTCTGTCATTCTTGCCACAAGGGAAGTACAGAGAAAGTACTCTGGGGATTCAGTGGAGTGAGGGAGAGCTTCCGTGTTTCTTTTCTCCTGGTCTAGCCAGAGTAGAATCGCCATTCTTCTTTTTCTAAAACAAGATTTCCCTTGCTCTGGACCCACCTACTTTTTATTTTTCCTGTCAGCTTCGCTTGAACCCCCCTTTCTCCCTCCCAAAGTTTTGGTATATTTAATAAGATGGCATTCTTGAGGATTTCTTTATCCCACCTTTTGAGAGATACACTGGTGTTTGAGAGGTGACTCACCTCCTTGTTTATAGCCCCACCCACTTCCCAGTTGGGATTCTTCCAGGTTCCTCTGATTTCTTGATAGGCATTCGGTTACTGTGCTGCTATAGTCTCTACTGACAGGCATTCATTTAATAACCATGTTGCTTGTTGCAATTGTCTTCTTTTAGTAATTTACTCAGTCACAATATTCCTTAGGGTTTCTTTTCATGGGCGTTCACTCCATTTAAGTATTGTTGGAGTCTCTGCTGACAGGCATATATTGCAAGAGTCTGCTGACATGTGGTATGGTCTGTGGAAATCCACTGATTCTGGCTCATGGTTTATTCCTATCTGAATAGTGAAGTATTGACCATAAAGATCATGTAACCATTTAGTTAATACTTGGATGGCTGTGCACATTTATTCCTCTAGGAGTGATTTGGTAGGGCTGAGGGTGGTGATGGTGGTTCCCATTTGGTGAACAAGCTTGGAGGGTGGAGAGCTCTTATGGTGACTCCCTCCCTCCTCCTCCACCCCTCCCCCCAGCTCTGCATGGTCTCTCTGAGTCTCTTCAGGACCCTCCTGAACCTCAGCTGTGAGGATGTCCTGCTGCAGCTGGTTCTCAGGTACCTGTGGGGGCAGGGCTGAGGGATGGCTGACGCTGAACCTGCAGGGCTCTCAGGACCTTGTGCATTTCTGGGACGATGGGCTGAATTGGGGCTGCTCATTGTTTTCTTTTGGAGCCTGGCTTAGCCATATAGTTCCATTGGCCTGATGTTCTCCTAGGTTGTGTCCATCCTTCCTGATCCACCTCATGTTCCCTTTCCGCTGTCTTTCCCAGGTATCTTGTCCCGTGTAACCACGTGATGCTGAGCCAGAAGCCAGCTGTGCGTGATGTGGACCTATATGGACGAGCAGCTGACAAGTTTCTCTCCCTAATCCCACGCTGTTGCCGGCACCGTGCCTCCAGCCCACCCCGTCCAGAGCATGCCTCGTGGGCACGAGGTGGGACTAGCAGAGAGGCAGGGAGAAGCAGGGACACCATGGGTATGGTTCTGGGCTCTGGAAGAACTTATCAAGAAGGTGGGGTTAGGGTGAGGGGAACTATGTGGCCATGAATGGCATACCTTCTTTGGGAGATTGACAAGGGGTGTTGCAGGGAGGATCCTTAATCCCCTCAGAAAAATTTAGGGTGGGACTTCTAAGCAAAGATGTTCCTGTTCTTCACTCCAATCTTATATTCTTCCTGTTTTTATTGTTTCTTTGGTAGTGGTGGTGGTGAGAGGGGGTGGTGGATGAGGAAAAGTTGAATCTGAAAGATGGAGAGTCAGCTATTTGAATAGGTCCTATGCTTCTCCCTTCTCATTGCCTTCTCTTTCAATCTCTCTGGGTGTCTTCCTTCTGCTAGACCTCTGCTTCTCTGATCCCTTTTATATTTTTTTCCCCTCTGTAGGCCCTGGAAGCCCAAGTGTTGACTCCTCTTCTGTGGTGACAGTGCCTCGGCCCTCCACACCATCTCGTCTGGCTCTCTTCCTGCGACAGCAGAGCCTGGGTGGCTCTGAGTCCCCAGGCCCAGCCCCTTGCTCCCCAGGGCTTGCTGCTTCTCCAGCCTCCAGCCCTGGTCGACGGCTCAGCCCTGCAGAGGAGCCTGGTGAGCTGGAAGACAATTACCTGGAGTATCTGCGTGAGGCGCGCCGTGGCGTAGACCGCTGTGTCCGAGCCTGCCGTGCCTGGTCTGCCCCCTATGATGGCGAGCGGCCCCCTCCTGAGCCCGGTCCTGTTGGCTCCCGGACTAAGAAACGCAGCCTACTGCCTGAGGAGGACAGGGACAATGTGGGGGAAGGGGAGGAGGAAGAGCTTGGGAATAGAGGGCTGGCTGGGTGTGCAGGGGAGGGTCCTGGCCACCTGCTCCATCCCCAGCTCAATGGGGTTCCAGGACCATGGCCTGAGGGTGCCAAGAAGGTTCGCCGGGTGCCAGAGGAGGGAGCTGGGGAACTGTTAGAGGGCACCCCCGGGGGCATGGCAGGACTAGAGGGCTTTGGGCAGGAGCTCCAGGAGCTGGAGGTGGCATTGAGCAATGGGGGGGCTGGCTCAGAGCCTCCCCTAGAGCCTTCACTACCTCTTGAGGAGGAGGAGGCCTACGAGAGCTTCAGCTGTCCCCCTGAGCCCCCTGGCCCCTTCCTCAGCAGCCCTTTGCGGACTCTCAACCAGCTGCCAAGCCAGCCCTTCACTGGTAAGCTACTTAGCCTAGGCCTTCTCCTTTGTGTAATCTCTGCATGTTCTCGATATGTTTGTGCTGATTCCTGAGACTTTTTGGCCCGTGTAATTTCTGTGTCATTGCATATTCCCTCATCCATTCTGCTTGGGTTCCTTCCAGATACATATCATGTCATACTTGTGTCCCTGTGTGTGTCTGTACATTTTCCATGCTTATGCTGGTTTGAAAATGGACTTACGTCTGAGCCTTGTATATCTGTCCTTATGTGCATGTTCCTCCTCTTTTCCCAGGCTGGCTATTTTCTGGGATGTGTGATCAGGATATTCTGTTTGGTGTCTCTTGGTGAATCACAACAATATATCTGAACTATGTGGAAAGCATATGTGCTGTCTTGTATGAGAGTTACCTGTATTCCTCTGTTTCATGTTATGGGATTGTATGTTTCCCACCAGTCTGTCTGTCTGGGTGTTGGATCTCCTGTCAGCACTGCTGTGATCCCAGGGTCAGCTTTTCTGCTGTTCTTTCTCCTACTCGATGCTGGGGAAGTTTCTCCTGTCCACTGTCCTTGTAACTTGTTGGTTGCCATGAAGACTTTCTTAAGAGATATATGTTCTTAGTAAAGACTGAAGCAGCTAGAGTGAAATACCTCTTTGAGGGCAAATACCATGAGCTTCCCAGCTTAGTTCTTTGGGGATTTCTAGGATGCCCATGGAGCTAGACCTGACTTCAGTGGCTGGGCTAACTCCTTTTTGTTTTGTTTGAAAGCCAGCCCTACCAAGCTCAGCCTTCGTCTTTACTCCCCTCTAATCCTTACTCCCCACCCTCCATCAGGAAATTAAAAACAAAACAAAACAAAACAAAACAAAAACTTGGGTAGCAGTGTAGTAGTTAAAGCTAAGACCACAGGCTTTGGATTAGACATACCTTGAGTTAGCATCTGATCTATGTCACTGCATGTAAATTAGATAGCACAGTGTTGGCACATTCTGAGAACTCAGCAAGTGGTAGCTTTTCACTAGGATTATCATCTCTGAGGGCATGACAGATTTAAATTGACTAATTCAACCACCTGTTATCTGGTGATTTGTAGTCAGGTTGTCATACCTTTATCAGTACCTGGCCTGACTGTGCCTGGGATATGCTGGCCATCCTGCTTTCACAGCCCTAGGGCTTCTGCCCTGGAGTCATGACTCGTTCTTCCTGCAGACTATAGAAAATACATCTTTCCGTTTATTTAGCCTCTGCTCTGCTCCTTCATGCTTAGCACCATGAGGTTTTACCACAGACTTGAAACATCAGTTGAAGCTTCTGCCCTTTTTCCTCGTTGTAAGCTAATCTGAGCTTTACTTATTGTCTTTTCCAAGGAAGTCCCAGGAAAAGAGATGAATAGAAGGACAAAGTTGTGTGGTATCATAAAACCCTGTTAAACTAGTTGTTTGTTGCTAATGCTAGTACTAGATGTTCTAGAGTCTTTTCCTGGATTTACTGCTTGCTTCATGTTCTTCTGTCTGAATTAAAAATGCAATTCTTAGATATATCCCATTTCCCCCACAAATTCCTGCTCCAGAGGACCGTGATGGTCCTAGAATCTTAGTGCTAGTGATCTGGCTCAGTTTGAGGCGATTCCTGAACTACTACAGATGGTATTTTACCCTCTTGTTCTAATCTCCTGAAGGACAAAGCTGATTTATTCTTTGGTCCCCCAAAGATTTCTCCCCTAACTTTAAGTTGGCCCATATAGTTATCTTCTTTGCCTTTGCTACACTTCTTTTCTGTCTGACCCAGGTCTAGTGTTAACCTCTGTCTTATGTTTGACCTGATTCTTCTTTTTTGGTCCTAATAACTTTCCCTGCCTGTTCTTTATACTGTCTGCTTCTCTTGGGTGAAGCTTTTAAAAAAACTGAGGAATATTATGTAGCTTATAGTTATGATCGAATACTTATTTTTTTAGAACTTGGGCTAAATGCTTTATATTGATATCTCATTGATACTCTTAATAACCTTATGAGGTAGGTATATTTTCTTATTTTACTGAGTAGGAAACTGAAACTTGGAAAATTTTGAGTTATCCAGTAACACACCTTGTAAAGGGTAAAGCTGAAATTTGAAACCAGGTTTGTCTGACTCCACAGTCTTAAGGTCTGGCTCTTCAGCTCAAATGTTTGTAAAGCTGGAATCTGAATTCTTGGGTCCATGTGGTGTCTGTCATCTCATCTCCTCCAGAATAGGTGGTCTGGTCATGGGGTATTTAAACATACCCAGAGCCTGATGAACAAATAATTTTCGTCTAGTTGGTGGGGGTTGGAGGGTTCTTTTGTTTTGGGGAGGAATGTGTGCAGTATTTGCATTGTGTTCAGGCCTTGTATCCTTATGCCCATCCCCCCTAGGCCCCTTCATGGCTGTGCTCTTTGCCAAACTCGAGAACATGCTGCAGAACTCCGTCTATGTCAACTTCCTGCTGACGGGGCTGGTGGCCCAGCTGGCCTGTCACCCCCAGCCCCTGCTCCGCTCTTTCCTGCTCAACACCAACATGGTCTTCCAGCCCAGTGTCAAGTCCCTGCTGCAGGTGTGCGATGCATGCATGCATGGGTGCGTCCAGGCTCCATGGTGGGCCAGGCCTGCAGCTGGAGTGGCTCTTGGGGGGCTGGGAACATGCTTAGTGGGGCTAGAAGGAACTGTGTCGGTCTAGAGCCACTCAGAGATGTCATGAAGTTGTGCTTCATAGGTGCTGGGCTCTGTGAAGAATAAGATTGAGAGCTTTGCAGCTTCCCAGGAGGACTTTCCAGCACTGCTTTCCAAAGCCAAGAAGTACCTCATTGCCCGTGGCAAGTTGGACTGGGCTGAGGGCCCTGCAGCAGGATCTGCCACCCGCCGCTCTGATCCTCTAGGTGAGGCCTATCCTACCACCCCCTCACTACCCTCACTAGACAACTAATTAGCCCAGATTAATTGGGCTCTTATTAAGGGTGAAGCTTTGTGCTAGAAACTGGGGAATTGTAGAAAATTGTTCTCAGATTCCTATTTAGAGAATAGAAGGTAGCTCTGTCCTCTAAGAGCCAAATCAGCAGTACCAGCAAAATCTGTTCTAGGAGTTGGGGACAAGCAAGGGGATGGAATAGTCCTTAGATTGAAGTATTGTTACAGTTTGGTAAAGAACATGGCATTTGGCATGGGCCTTGAGAGAGATGGCGAGCAGATTATTATGTTCAAGGGACAGAATGAACCATTTAGGTGGAGGATTATTATGTTCAAGGGACAGAATGAACCATTTAGGTGGAGCTGGGGCTTTGGAAGGTGAAGGAACACTTGGTTGATAAAAGCTGGAAAGATTTGGCCAGAGCCAAAGGTTCTCAGTAGAAGTTGGGCTGGTTAGATCTTTTAGGCAGCAAAACCATTGAAGGTTTTAAAATCTGAGAGTGGAGGGGTGAGTATGTTAGCTCATGTGCTAGGTGAATTGGAGCTAAGAGAAAATGGAGACAGGAAGGACAATCAGGAGGCTTCTGCTGTAATGCAGATGTGACCTGTAAGACTTGAATTATAGTAGTGGAAATAGGAAGAATTTGCTAGGTAGAAATGGGAAGGAAGTATTGGCAGAATTGATGAGTGGTTGTGGGGTATAAGGAAGTAGGAAGAGTTAAACATGACCACAAAGTTTTAAATTAGCTCTTTCATTCAACAAGTATCTGATTACTTGCCGTATTGTGCTAGGTGTTATCTTGGGTACAGAGACTTCAGTGAGGTACAAGACATAGTCTCTACTTTCAAGAGCTTATAATCTCGAGAATGACTAGGGGAATATAATAACTGAGGGAACAAGGTTCCAAAGGTGATAGAAGTAATGGGATATAGAGCACCAGTAAAGGATTGACTTTAGACAGGAAAGGCATTTGGTGTTTTTTGTTTTTTTTTTCCTTTGAGGCAAATGAGCAGAGAGCAAGGATGAAATGACATATGTCAATGGAGTTGTGAAGTGTGGAGAGAAGGTTAGGGAATTTATATCATTGTTTATTTGCTACTCAAATTAGGAAGTAAAATAACATTCTGAGAGCAGGAGAGACAGAGGTGAGAGAGGGGCTTAAGGAGAAAGTATATGGATTGAAGAGAGAGTATCAGAAGCTGTGAAGACCCAGCTGAAATTCCTTACTATGATTTCCTCATGTTCTAGTACTGTGAATATTTCTTACTTTCACATTCCTGGCACTGTGGTCACTGTGGAGGGTCCAGGGATACAAAGGTAAATAAGACATAGTCCAAGCCCCTTAAGTTTATAGATTAGGGCAAGAGGTAGAAGACATGTGAATTAAGTATTAAAGTAAATGTAAGAGCAGTGAAATAGAAAGCAGAGGAGGGGAAATCAGGGGTGGTTTCCCAGAGAGGTGGAGGTAGCAAAATTAGGCCAGGAAGATTGAAAAAACTAGGGAGAACAAAATTTAGGCAGAGGGAGCTACAGATGCATGAAAAGTATCTGGAGGGCTTGAGAAAGAGCAGACAGGTGTAGATTCAAAAGCAGGCTGGGTATGGGGAGTTTTGAGAAGAATTGAGAGAGGGAGGGTAGAGCCTGGTTATGAGGGACTCTGAAGGTCATGTATAGCATCTGTCTGTAGCCTGTATTAGCGGTAAGGAGTAGGAGCTGTATAGTAATCTAGAGGCTAGAGTCTAGGCCCCAGATAGTGGGTGTGGACCCAGAGCCTGAATCTAGGCGGAAGGATAGAGACAGGGCAGTGTGAATCTAAGCTGATATGAAGTTGTCTGAGAGGGTGGCTTTGGTGGGTATAGGAGAGGGACTGGTGAAAGGTGAAATGGTGGTATAGGAGAGTAGATCTTGGAGGGACACAGTGTAACAGAAATGGAATAGTCATTGAACTATGGGTATTGAATTCTTGAGGGTATTTAGGATCAGAGAATGTGGGTCAGGCCTTATAGGCTGGGGGAAGGTGCAAACAGGTGACTGGTTCAGGAGAATAATGGGAAGCATGAAGTAGGGTCATGTTATAGATTGAGAAGAAATATCAGTGGTGGTAAAATAGTGACTGGAAAGAGTAGTAGGAGAATCTTTTGGGGCTTGGAGGCATGGAGAAGGAAGGGATCTTGGGTGAATGAAGGGGCTAAAGTGTTGACTGGTTGAAAAGACTCAGGATGAAAGTTGGCTGGGTGGGGAGGCTAGATAGAAGGAGGAAGGCTGGGCAGGCAGCATTTTGGTGTGAGAGTGAGAAAAAACCCTTCCCTACTCTAGTCCTCAGTCAATTTTGTTTTAGGTTCTTTTGTCCTTTTTTCATGCCTCATAACCCTGGTAGAGAAGTGCATGAACCTAGGGGGTAGGGGAATCTCCTCTCCCAGACCAAGGGAGGTTCCCTGACCCCAGCACCTCCATGATACCCCTGTTTCTTCCCAGTGAAGAGCCGGAGGCCGTCCCTGGGGGAATTGCTCCTGCGGCATGCACACAGTCCAACCAGGGCCCGCCAGGCGGCACAGTTGGTCCTTCAGCCTGGGCGAGATGGAGGAGGACTTGGCCTAGGTGGGGGCTCCCCTGGGGCTTCAACCCCAGTACTAACCCCCCGGAGTGGGGCCCCTGAGCGCCAGGGTGAGGCTCTGCGAGTCAAGAACGCTGTCTACTGTGCAGTCATTTTTCCTGAGTTTCTCAAGGAGTTGGCTGCCATCTCCCAGGCCCATGCTGTCACCTCACCTTTCTTGTTGGATACTTCAGAAGAGGGGTCCAGTCCTCCTGTCTCAGACTCGGGGCCCCTCAATCCTTAACTCTCATCCACGGACAATCAGGGCCACAAGTGGCCTGGCTGGAGCCAGGGCACAGGCTCCTTTTTATGTTTGGTGGCAGTGACAAGAGGACTTTTTAATTTATTTCAGATGAATGTTTTATGGAGAACTTGTTGCAATATGTATAAAAGGGAAATCTCTATCAGTGCTCATTCTTCTTTTCCACCTTTTGTATGGGGCTGGGTCCCCAAAATGGTTATATGTAAATGGGAGTGGTTGGGGTATTTTCTCTCTGGTAAGGATTTTGACTCCAGGATTTCAAGGTTTCTCTTCTTCCCTATGTGTCATCCCTTAGAGGGCGAGGGGACATGAAGCCTAGGGAAAAAAGCTAGGAACTCTCCCCCTCCTCCGCACTCCAGAAGGAAGAAGCAGTTTGGGCCCACGATGGTTTGGGGGAGCAGCAGCTGATGTTTATTGGGGACCAATATCCCTATGCCAGATCTGGGGGGTCTCTCCCCCTGCACCTCTTGCTTCAGCTTCAGTTGTCGCTGTCGAATTCCGAGGACAGACCCTGCAGCAGGGGCAGGGACATGGAGTGCCGGTCGGGGTCCCCGGGGCCCCCACCCTGGGCTCCTGGTGGAGGGTTGCGGGGGCTGAAGAGCCAGTTCTCTGCCAGGGTTGGGGATATAGTCATAGCTTGACTCATGCCCTGGTCTTTCTGCCTCCCTAGTTCCTCCCTCTGGTCCTCTGTGCTGTCCCCAACCTCTCACCAGGGCCATGCTTTCGTCTTACCCTCCCCCGGCTCCCTCACTCCATTCTTCTCACCAGGGTCCAGTACACAGTCACGGGTGCCCCATACATTCCTGGGCTATCCTCTGTGTGCCCTCTCCCTCCTCCCTCCTCCACCTTGTCCTATCCCTCTCATCTTCATTTCCCTCAGCAGTACCTGACAGCATCTGGGGTCCCCTCCGGAAGGGGTTTCGGCCCTTGTAGGAGAATCTGGTGGGTCTGCCTTCTGGCCCTTCCTGGGGAGGTGGTGTAGCTGGGGCTGGGACAGGTGGGGGCACATCAGCAGCTTCAGGGGTGTTGGCAAGGGCAGATGTGGGCTCCAGAGTTGGTGTGATGCTGAGGTTGGGTCTGACCCAGTTGGTCCCATGGAGCAATGGGTCTTTGGTCAGGGGCTTCTGTGGTCCCAGCACACCCTTGGGCTGCAGTGAAAACTTGAGGCAGGAGAAGGCAACAGGCAGTGCACGCTGTAACCGAAGCAGCTGGGGCTCACGGGCTGTGGGCAATAGCCCCAGCTGCAGCCAGGAGCAGGAGAAGACTTGGTAGATGACATAGATGCTGTGGGTACTTCGGAGCCAGGGAAGAGTCTGCTGTAGGCTCACCTGCCCTGGTGGCAGCAACAGGAAGGCTACCTTCTTGCGCAGGCCACCCAAATGCAGGCGTATCCGGCAGGGCCGCCCATCCAGCAGTCGCATCTCTTCGTAGGCTATCTCTGCTCGGTCATTTGGTGAGTATTCCCGAGTGCAGTGGGCAAAGGCACCCTCAGATCCTGCCTGTTCCAGGAGACTTGGCAGTGGTCCCACTGGTTGCAGTGCCCGCCGGCCCTGGCGACCTGGTAAAACCAGGCGGGTGTGTGCTGGGCGGTACTGTTTCACTAGCACACCCAGTAGATCATAGCAGGCTGCATCCGACAAGAAAGGTACTGCCACTACACTGGGCCCAAAGCGCTCCTCGATGACCTGCAGGTGGCCAGTTTATAGGTCAGGGACTGAGTAGGGCCAGGAGTTAACTGGTAGCCTACTCTACACTGACCCTCCCACTTTTCACAGTTCAATTACTTCACCACGGTTGTGCTCAGACTATCATACTTTTCTGCTCATCTCCCAGTTTGGTAGTAAAACACTGAATGTCTACTATGCCAAGCCCTTCTAAACACAAGAAATATGTAAAAGAATGAGACTTTATCATTGTCCTAATATAGCTCAGTCTAGTGGGGGATACAAAATTGTAGAGTTGTCAGCTAAGTAAAATAATAGCAACAAAAGAAGTGATTAACAGCCTTTTTCTCTGATAGAAAGGGGAATGAAAGAAGGTTTCTAAGTGGTAATACTTGAGCTTTGGAGAAATTAGCCAGGTGAGAGAATGGTCAGTTCAGGCAGACGGTGCAACCAGTGAAAAAAACTTGAATCTACAAACCAAGAGAAGAACTTCAGGAACATAATTTGAATATTACTGAAATGTAGAGTGGTATGAAGAAGGAGAGGCAGACAGGAACTAGATGATGAAAGACCTTGTGTGTATGTGAAGTGACTGGAATTTTATCCAGCAATGGGAGGCCACTTGAAGGGCACTGGATAGGAGGGGCAGGATCAGATAGATGTTTTAGAAAGGTAATTTTGAATAGGAAGTCATGAAATAAGGAGAGATAGAGAGATCAGAGTATTGCAGTACTCCAGATAAAAGATGATAAGGCCCTAAACTAAAATAATGGGGAAGATACTAGAGATATTTAGGTTATAGAATCAATAGAACTTGGATACTGAAGGAGTGTGGGAAAAAGGATCTTCAAGGATCATTCCTGTGTGATTGGTTAGATGAGTGATGACATTAACCAAGAATGGGTATGAAGAAATAGGTTTGGGGTGTCCATTCTTACACTGTCTATAGCCCCTTAGTATATACCTTTTGCTTAGTTGCAGGGGTTATAGAGAAAGTTCTTTCAGGGAATTTGAGTCCTCATCTTTGTAATGCTAGTTCCAACATGCTTTTAGGGATTCCGGTTCTCCTTGGTTTTGTCCCTGTCTTGGCCTTTTTGGATTTGGTTACCCAGCTTTGGACAGTTTATTTTGTGACCATTTGGGAAACCCTATAAAATCCTCTTTAGTAATTGTACCTAGGTTTCATGGTCTTCACCTATCCAGGATATTGCTGGTTGAGACATCTGGTGCTCTGTTCTGCTAGGGATCATGGGCACACAAAATTCCCTTTTTGTGCCCGCTTCATGTTTGAACCCTGTGCTTAAAGTACTGTACTCCACTCCCTATTCCCAGTCCCCAAATCTCACCTGTCTGTGTCCTTACTTATGGTATTGCCCACTTTTCTGGGCTGGTAGAATTCATTAGTGGTTCCTCAAGGCTGCTCTGTTTTCTGCTACCTAAAGCTGTTTCGGAAGTGCTACTCTGTAGCTTAAGAGGAAGGCTAGCTAACTAATGGAGTTGTGTCTACACTGCGGACAAGCTGAGGTAGATTGAAGACTACACTCTTGTCATCTGGCCAAGGAAATAATTGGTATTCTTTCTTGATCTGCGTGGAGGAATCCCCTTCCCATTCCTTCTTCTTCGCATCACTGAGACATGAAACGCTTTCTTTTGGATGGATGTGGCAAGTTGCAGAACAGAGCTCTGAGAAGGGCCTGTTTTTTTCCAGGGGTGAGAGCAGAGCCCAAGGAGGGTTGGGCATTTTTTGATAGAATGCTCTGTCCCCATGACAATGAAAGCGTAACTGCAGAATCCCACTCTAGCTGTGACTTTTGTGCCTAGGATCCTGCACAAATGAGATAAATGGTAATGTCTCCAGGAGAATGCCCCTCTAACTGGAGGATTATGACATTTAAAATATCTGGTTGGTTATAGTTCAAGTTTCTGCTAAAAGGCTGAGTCCCTGCCTTAGCTGCAGGCTCTTTCTGAGCACATAGACATTTTCTATGGGGATTTATTGGCTCTTGTTTCTTACCCTTGAGGGCCCCAGTGGTTGTCCTAAAATAGGGAAAATAAGGAGTTCAGTTCTTTGCTGGGGTGACTGTGTTCCTTGTGGAGTCACCATCTGAGAACACTACCTGCTGCCATTGAACTTTGATTTCTGGGCTTAGCTCTGTGGAATTTGGAGGTCTTGCAGATTTAGGGCAGCCCTGAAAGGTGATGGTGAAAGATTGTCTTCTTGGATATACCTTTTGGGTTTGAATTGTAAAGGGGGAGCTCTTGGGCCCTGGTTTAGCCAAATGTTCTACAAAGTGCCTAATAAACTGCCAGCAGTTCTGGAGAGAGGAAACTAGATAACTTAAACATGTCCTATTCCTTGAATTTGCCATGTGTCATCATTGAGTATCCTGCCCTTCTCTACCCTGACTTTCCTGACCAAATTTCCATTTAAATAGGATGAGTTTTTTCTGAAGCTGGAGAGGTGGTGTAGCATTCTAATAGTTAAAGACTCTGTTTACTTTCACCTTAATTCTAATTGATCTAGTCCAGGACAAACCTTCTACACTGCTGAAATTATTTACTTTAATGCTTGGATGGACCTTTGTTCTCCTGTTTCTGCTTCCCTGGGAAGCTGGCCTTTGTGGTGAGCAGCACACATGGGAGCTACATGTCATCAAGGCTGCTTTGAGTCTGGTAGGTACTACTTCAAGATGGTTGTGTTAAGCTTGGCGGGCTGTCTTCTATGAGTGCTTTAAATTCACTCTCCTTCAAATCACATCACTGGAACCTGATCCCTAAATTCTCCAACCTGAGAAATTTGCTCCAACCTGAGAAATTTGACTATTTTGTCTGCAGCTGACAAGTTAGTTCATGGGATTTGTTGGACAACTGCAACCCAGATACAGCTGAGATCTCCCTGCTCTTTGAAATCTACATATTTGGCTCAAAATCCAAATTTATCATTCTTTAGAGCTAAGGTAGGGGGGAATATCTGTAAGAAGCTTAAAGGGCCTTTTATGATCAGCCCCTCTGTACTTCTTCAGCTTCATTTTCACCACTACCCCATTTGCACTCTGCTCTAGCAGACTATTTGCATTTCTCAAATATGGATTTTCTTTTTCCTCCCCTGGCTTTTGCACATGCTCTACATTTTATTAGTACACTGTTCACTCACCCACTCACTCATCTGCTCATTAACTCATTCAGGTATTTATTAAACAATTTTGTGTGAATAACTCCTACTTTTTTCAGGAAACATGCCTGACCTCCTGAGCCCTACCCTGAACTTGACACCTCTCCTTTCTACCCTCAGAGCTTCCTGTACATTGCCTTTCAAGGAAACTTTCTTACTGTTTTTGCAATTTTGATTAAATGGGACAGTTTGTGTAAAACACTTAGTGCAGTGCCTGGCACATAAGCGAGCACTGAGTAAAAGTTATTATCTTCAGGCTTCCTACTCCTTCCTACTCACAAGCTGCTCAGACCTATCCAAATCACACTTTATTCCCTTCTCTTCAGCCCCTTTACTTTACCCACCTTATCCTTAATGAGGGTCCAGGTGGCATCAGCTTCATCCAATGTCAGCAGGTGGGGGGTACCAGCCAACATGATGGGGTGTGGGGGTATAAGAAGGGTTGGGCAGGGCAGTGGCTGCTGCAGGAACCCCACCTTGCCCAGGGAGGTGAGTCTCTGGGCCTTGGGCTCTGACCTACAGCATGAGGTCATAAAGGTCCTGCTGGGTTATGGAAAGAGGTAGGGAGAGGACAGTCACTTGCCTAACTACCTAGGTGTGGGGAGAGGACAGTCACTTACCAAACTTTAGCGTCCTTTCAGTCTGAGTCCATACACTTGAAGTCACCTATCCATCTTCCTTTATGGGAGGAAAACGTAGGTAGCTATTAGGGTGCACTTGTGTCTGTGTGTATGTGTAATTTTGGGTCTGAGTTCTTTAAGGAAACAGGATCAGACCTCTCCTCCCTTCAGCAGCTGCCCTGAAGAAATTTTCGGCTGCAGGTGACTTCTTTATGAGGTTGGATCAGAGTCCTGAAGGACCATGGGAGAAGTATAGGTCAGTACCTATCCTGAAAACCAAGCAGTGGTTCTCAGTCTTGGCTGCATATTGGAATTACCTGGGAGCTTTTAAATTTACTGATGAGTGGGGTCCCACCCCCAGGGATTCAGATTTAATTGGTCTGGGATGTTCCTGGGTGTCAGGATTTCTAAAAGCTTCCCAGGCAATTTTAATGCGCAGCCTAGGTTGAAATCCACTATTATTGGTTGAGTTGCAATTGCGATGAAAACAGGTGTGTGTGGGGGTGCTGTGTTGAGTGATGACAGTGTGGAGAGTGAGAATCTAATTGGAATAATATTGCCTTCATAATTGGAGAGAATTTTCAGGAAGTCAGAATTACCCAGGTAAATTTGAAGAAAATTTGCTTCATGTTGTGTGTCCTGTCCTAGACTGATCTGTGTCTGGTAGCTACTCTCTCACTCCTGTCCTTATCTGTGGTCTCTCCTTGAGTCTCTGTCCAGAAGAATCTCAACCTCATGCTTTGCAGAAGAGTATTTCTTCTCCAGGGAAGAAACACTCTAGAGAGCCTTTTCATTATCTGCTTTTCTATTCCACCCATTATTTGTCCTAGGAGTCCTCCTCTCTCTGAGTCCTTCTGGAGAGTCTCCTGTGAGCCCAAAGAGAACTTGTGTGTTGGAAGCATCCTTCGCCCACAACATAGAGCTATTCCACGCAGTTGTCTATTGTCTGAGCTGGCTGAGGTGGTATGAGTGTGAGAGCACCCTGAAGGGTCCTACAGCGATGGGAAAGAGGGTTGTCAAGGAGAGTTTCCTAAAGGAGATGTGACCAAATGGCCTCAGGGTAGGGCAGATCTCCCTAGACAGGATCAAGGATGTGGGTGCCAGTGAGTATGGGCCTATGCTCCAGGAGAGGAATGAATAGTACCAAATATTTATTGAGCTCTTGTGTTAGGGGCTATGCCAAACACTTTGGATGTATTAACTTGGTTATTCCTTATATAGTAACCTCTTCTAGTGGGTACTATTTTTATCCCATTTTACAAGTGAAGAACTGAGGCTCAGAGAGGATCAATAATTAGCCCAAGGCCATATAGTGAGTTAATGGAGGATATGGTATTCAAATCCAAGTCTGCCATATACCTGCTTGAACCATTAAACAGTAGTTCTTTTGGTAAAGGCAGAAACTAACATATTGCATCTTCTTGCCTTAGTATGTTGGGACGGATACATGCAAGATGAAAAGTGCGAAGTGGTGTAGTGAAGGGAAAATGGGCAGGATAAGAAGAGAGGAGCCACAATGAACCAAATCAGGCCTAGAAACCTTGAGTTTCTTGTTAAGATAAGCAGAACCAAGTCTCCTCCTACTGCCCTGTTAGCACATTTTTTTTTTTTTTAATGGTTGAGAGGCCACCTGGTATAGTAAGGAATACTGAATCAAGTGAACAGGCAGATGGAGGAAGGGCAGGAGGGAGGAAAGGAGAGAAAGAGAGATACACACACAAGGACAAGAGACCGACATGGGGCAAAACTGACAGTGCAAAGACAGATGCAGAGGTACAGAGACAATGAGAGTTACTGATAAACAGAGGCAGAGGGTGATGCACATCCAGATCCTGAGGGGGTTCTATAATGAGAAGGGGGTGGATGTGGTGGGTGCAGCGATGGTGGGCTGAAGGTGAAATGGGTGAGGAGGATCTCTTTAGGATATTTTTTCATAGAGAGGGTCTCAGAGGAGAAATTGGATACCGATGAACCTCCTCAGGCAAGAATCAGTCCTGCCCATAACTTTCTGTCTTGTCTTTCGCTATCTGATTACCACGAGTCTCTAGGCTCCCTAAATTCCACTCTGCCCTACCCTGGCATCAAGTAAGTCTATCTTTCTCTTTGGCTCATAGAGTCTGAGACTGAAACAGAGTCACTAAAGGTAAGCATGAGTGCTGGATGGAGTTGATAAAGCCAAGGACCGAGCTGCCTGGGCCATATCCTGTTCATGGAGCTTGTCTCCAAAGTGGCATGTTCTGTGGTCTCCCTGGGAAAGAGGCATATATCATCTGCAGAGGTGGGGAACATGAGGGGAACAATTAGATGGAGGCTGTTTCCTCCAAGAACCTCTAGGACAGAGTATAGAATAGTTTTGTCAGCAAAGACTTGAGAGTGATCAAGACCCTAACAAATTTCTTCGCTTCTCTCAGGCTACAGGGATAATTGCACACGTCCCTAATCCCTCAGTTGAAACCTTTGGGTAGAGTCGTGTTTTGGAATTCAGGATTTTTCAGATTTTCGAAAGGGAGTATAGTGTATCTTAATATAGCATATACTAAGAAATTCCCCAGTGGGATTCAGGGCAGTGCCCTGTAATCAGACACATCAATGTTTTTGCAACTAAACGTATGAATATTCTGTTAAGTGACATACATAAAGATTATTAATAGGATCGTGATGGTTCAGGTCAGGTTTTGGGCTAAACTTATGAAAAAACTACTGTTCCTTTAGAGATTTTTTATTTTGGAATTGTAGATAAGGGATTGTGGCCTTATAATTCTTCTCAGGTTGTTGTGAGGAATGAGAGAGGGCTTATAAAGCCTTCTAAACACATCACATGGTAGGTATGTATGCATTCTCAATCCAGAACAAACTACAAATGTCCTAGGAATTTTGGCTTGAAAGAAGAAAGTTCTTACAATGGACAATGTACAGCTTTGGAACCAGCTGCCTTGGGGAGTTACTCACAACTATGGGGTGAAATTGCTTTAGAAGAGAGGCTTCCTGCAGTAGGAGGATGCCAGAATTCATTGCTTATGAATGTTGATTGCACATCATTTCCCTGTTCTTGTTCCCGAGGGGAAAGGCAAAAAGTGGTGTGTGTATGTGTGATACAGGGTTGTCACACATTTCTTTATATTTCTTTATAATAATATAATAAACATCTTATTGCATACATCTTTGTTCACATCTCTATTTTCTCAGAGTGTAATCATTAAAGGGTCAGTCATATGTAGACAGTGGGACAAAGATGACAAACTTACACTCCCAGACCTCAGACTCTTCTCAAAATGTTCTCCGATCTCCACCTTCAGGCTACATTGTTTTCACTGCCCATCAGAAATAACTTTTTTTGAATGTGAAAGATTCTAGGAGCTGGTCCCTAATCTGCTTGGTGCAGGCCCCGTAGATGAGGGAGTTGAGTGCAGGTGGTAGCAGCAAGTAGATTTTGGAGAGAACAATGTGTGTAGGCTTTGGGACAGTGTGACGACCAAAGCGGTGTGTGAGGTAGGAGAAGAGCCCAGGTACATAGAAGGCCAGAATGACACAGATGTGGGAACTGCACGTACCAAAGGCTTTGGCCCTGGCCTCCCGGGTAGGCAGCCGCAGCACAGCATGGGCAATAAGCCCATAGGAGCCAGTGATGCCCAGAATATCCACACCAGACACAGCCAGTGAAAGTGCCAGCCCGTACAAGTTGTTGGCCTGTGTGTCACCCACTACCAGCTCTACCACTGCCATGTGTGCACAGTAAGCATGGCCTATAGTCTTGGCTCGGAAGTGCCTAAATCGTGCTACCAGCAGAGAGGAAGGCACAACAATAGCCACAGCTTTCAGTGCTAGTGCCCGGGCTCCATATCCCACACGGGCTTTGGTGACTAGGACAGGGTAGTGCAGTGGACGTCCTACTGCCACAGCACGGTCACAGGCCACAGCCAACAGTACATCTGATTCCATGGCAGTCAGTGCGTGTACGAAGAACATCTGGACCAGACAGGTAGTGTATGGCACAGGCTGGGGTCCTAGCCACAGCACAGCCAGCAACCCCGGGGCTATAGATGTGGCTAAGCCCAGGTCAGTGGCTGCCAATGTGGCCAGGAGTAGAAACATGGGTTGGTGCAGCATTGTCTCTATCTGCACCATGGCCAATAGTGCTCCATTACCCAGCAGGGACAGCAGATACATGGGACCAAAGACCAGTGTCAGCCAGGCCTGGGCACCTCGTAGCCCTGGAATACCAGTAAGTAGGAAGAAGTTTGGGTGCCAGAAGGTGGAGTTGAGTTCTGGAGCTTCTGTCATCTTGGTGGTGGTGGTGGTGGGGGGGTGTGCAAAGCTTTGAGGCTTATGGGGGCATGACTTCTGACTGGGGAAGGACAAGGAGTGTCACAGTGGCACAGACCCATCCATGGAGTGTGTAAAGAGATAATATAGGACTGGGGAGGATCACAGGGTTATGAACTGGTTGATGGTCTTGGATGGGTAATCAAGGTTACAACCCTGGCTAGGAAGGGAGACTCCTTTGTGTCTAAAAGCTTGTGAGAGTTTTGGGGGGAGAAGGAGGGGGACAGTGGTAGTGAGGAAGGGAGGTTGACTGCTTCAGTGGCTGGTATAGCTAGAGCCCCTCCACCTCCACCCCACTCCCTGAATTGATCAGGTGAGGCTGGAGCTGAGATAAATCCTTCTCCTCACAGTCTAAATAGAGCTCATTTCAGTCTCCATGGATGGGGAGAGGGAGGGGGGAACCCAGTACTGGGTGGGCATTAGGCTTCAGCTGGTCCTGTCTCTCACTGTGTATCTTTGGGCAGGGCGTTTTCCTTCTCTGAGCCTCAGCTTCCTCAGCTCTATAATGGGGATGAGACACAATGTTCTTAAGCATTTTCCAGGTCTTTCATTCTTGACATCAACCCTCTATGAAGGAAGGAAGACAGTAGAAAGAAAGAGAGAACATGGAGGGCAGGTAGATGGGATCTGGAGTGAAGCTGGAAGCCTGGTCAGATAGGAGAAAGCCTGCTGGGGGTTTTGGGATGGGGCGTGCTCACATATATTGATGAAGCAGTGAACTTGAATATCACCTGGAGAGTCGAAGTTGGAGCTTGGAAGCAATGGAGACAGATGGCAGAAAGGAAAGGAACTTCCCTTCTCTGTCTCCTTTCCTTCTTCACAATCCAGAAGAGGGTCTCACTAGCTTTGTCTTATACCCGGGGGAGGTTGAGGTGACATAGCGAGGAGAAAATGGCACTCAAGCCAAAGTAGCAGCCACATGAGGAAGAAGCATCTCTGTTGGAGGCAGGGCAAGTAGAGCCGACTTTTCCCAGAATCTAACTCAGCCACAGCCTCGTGTTGAATGAGGAAGAAAGTACCAGGTGGAAGGCTTGACTGGGGACAGATCCTGAGTGCTGTGTGTGGAGGTGTTGACAGCTTCTCTTCTCCTCTTGCCTGTGGGACCTTTTATGTGGCTATTCTCCCTGCTTCGCTCAGGGCCCACCTATGCCACATTAACCCTTCCCTCTTCTGCCTCTTTGCTCCGTGCTGGTAGGCCCAGTAACTCAGGAAATAGAGTAAGGAGGCAGCGCTGGGGGCAGTCAAAGAAAGAGACTTGTGGGAGTGAAAAGATCTGGGAAAGAGAAATACTTCCTCTGGGAGATCTTTGTTGACTCCCTGATGTCTAGGAGAGAAGATCTTGCTTTATTCTTTAATAGCATCTATACCACTCTATTGTAATTACTTGTTTGTATCTCTCTCTCCCACTAGACCCATTGAATTATAGACACTGCTTCTTATTAACCATAGTATTTCCACTGCTCATTGCAATACCTGGCATCACAATATTGACTGTGAATAAATACTTATTGCTTTTCATTGCAAGACAGACTCTGCTAACTAACAGGAGCTCCAACAATTTTAGGAGCATTAGGTATCCAATAAGAAGAGAAAGAGAGTGTCATTCACCATCAGCCAAAATCCACTGAGTACAGTCCGTTCTGCTGTAATCAGACATATCCTAAAAATCACCACACAATGCAAAGCCACACAATAAAAACCACAGGGCTTGTGGGAAAAATGGGGCTAGGGTAACAATTTTTTAAAAAGACAGAAACCTGATAAAAATGGTAGCATAGTTTTACACATGTTGAATGTTTAAGAAATACATAAATAGTGTAATAAATACAATATTTCACTTTGGATAAAACTTGGGGTTTCCTTGGGGTAGGATTGCAACTTGTGTTATTGTGAAGTAGTGGAAGGAGGCTTACCTGAAATCTATGGAAAGTTGTAACATGAGATATGGATGGGTGTAGCTCACAGCACATGCAGTGACCTGAGGTAGTTGGTAGATGTTTGAGATGTGCACATAGGCATTTTGGATATTCCTCTGCGGATTGATTTCAGCTGAGTGTAGTTTTCTGCATTCACCTAGGGTTTCTCACAGATAGAATTGCACATGGGCTAGCATAGATTCATGTTATGCTCAGTTCCGTAATATATCAATTGTGTTGGAACGAATTTGCATTTTCAAAACAACATTATAATGGAATTGATTGAATCTCTTGTGTCCCTGGCTCTGTGCCAAGTGGTGAGGCTACCATGGCAATAAGAAAGACTGCCCTCAAGACCCTCACAGTCTACTGGAGACAAGGATGTAAGCAGTTGTTGGAATGCTATTAAGGTAATTGCTTTAACTCAGGTCAGTAACAGAAAAGTTAGCACAGAGGAGTTGCTCACCTTTCCTGGTGGAGTCGGGGAAGAATTGTCCGAATAATAGTAACACTATCATGGAGTTTCCTATATGCAAGCATTGCTCTAAGACCTAGCCTCATAACAATCATTTCACAGATGAGGAAATCAAGTAACTTGCCCAAGGTCATGAATATGTCTAGTAAATATCAGAATTAGGATACTAAATCAAGAAGACTGGCCTTTAGCCACATCTTAAAACATTTCACCTGAGATTTAGCAAATGAGACGTTTTCTAGGATAGTTGGCATAATAGACTGAAAAGTGGCCTCCCAAAGATATCAAGTCAGGTCCTAATCTCTGGAACTTGTAAATGTTACTTTATATGGAAACAAGGTCTTTGCAGATGTGATTATGTATCTTGAGACAGAGATATTATCTTGGATTATCATGGGAGCCCCTAAATGCAATCACATGTGTCCTTGAAAGAGGAAGAGAAAGATTTGACCAACAGATATACAGACGAGAAGGTGATGTGAAGATGGAGCAGACAGATATTTGAAGATGCTGGCCTTAAAGACTGGAGTGATGCATCCACAAGTCAAGGGATACCAGTAGCCTCCAGAAGCCAGAATGGGCAAGGAACAGATTCTCCACCAAAGCCTTAGGAGTGTGTCCCTACTGACACCTTGATTTTGGCCCAGTGATATCGATTTCAGACTTCAGGCTTCCAGAACTGTGAGAGAACAAACTTCTGTTTTTTAAAGTCAAGCTCGTGGTAATTTATTGTAGCATCCACAGGAAACTAACACAATTGGGGAAAAAGGCACCTGCTCCTTGGAGAAGTAGTTCAGATGACTTTGGGATTGGCAGGTGGTCCTGGGATTGCTGAACAGTAAGATGTAGAAAGCTGCAATTATTTGGCAGTAGGTGGTGTTCTCTCCATTGAAGGGAGGAGAGGAGCACTCAGGAGATGGGAGTAGTGGGTCAAAAGCCATGAAGGAAAGGGTTGGGAAAAAATGTTTTGGGCTTTAAGCAAGAATACTAATGGGATTTTTGGCTGCCACATGCCTGTCCTGGGCATCAACTCTGTGCAAAAATCATTCATAAGATAAATCACAGACATCTTAAGCCCAGCAAATACAAAACTGAAGTCATTAAATTCCTACAATCTATATTCTACATTTCCCACTCTCCAGTAATCCAAGATGTATTGGGGGATATCATTGATTTTGTCTCTAGAAAAGTTCCTAAGGAGGTCCCCCAGATCATCATTATGGGAGCTCTCTTAGCACATGCTGGGGCTCACTTGGCTGGTCATTCCCTTGATATTGGCCATTAGAGAAGGGAATCTGATAATACACTTGTGGCCTTGTGGGGCTACATGCCAGAGCCTGCTCCTCAGCAGTGAGCACCAACCTGGGATTGGGGTTGGGAGGCTCATTGGACCTCTCAGTTGCTTTAGGACCACATGGAAAATAGGATATGAGGGCTCCATTTGGGGATTTCTTCACTTTGACCAAAGAACATGTTACCACCACCACCTTACGTAGAGTTCTCAGAGACTAGCTTGCACCAAGGTGGACCTATTCTATGGTTTTCTTTTTACAGTGATCTGTGAACAGCAATACACAGAGTGGATTGTCCATTTACTCAATGGATTTCAGATCAGAAAATCTTGGGTTCTAGGGTTGCCACTTAGCACTGAATCTTCTAGAAATTCCTAAGGCAAGTTCTCAATTATCAAGCCTCGACTTTCAGATGAGTATGAGAGGAGCCCTTTGTGACCGGTGGTCCCACATTAGTCAAGGTCCCACCTCCCCTCAGTTTTAGGAGTGGCAGACAGACTGTCCAACCCCAAGATAAGATCTTAAGATCAGGTGGGCACAACACTACGGAAATGTGGAAGGAGTCACAGAACCACCCAACCCATTCTGTCTTAGCTTCATCTCATCTTTCCATCTAAGGCTCCACAGTCTTCCATGAGAAGGCCCTTAACATTCCATAACACTCTGGGGGGACTTAGAGTCCTTAATCCCTAGGATAGTGGATGCACTGGCACAGAGGTCACTTATTTGGAAGAGGAACTCTTCTTCCTCTTCAGTATAACTAGCATGATGGAAGTTAGGTTCTCATAGGAGTATGGTATCAGTCATATCTAGGTTTTATCCACTCTTCTGCCATACTGTCTGCTCTCATTTGTCTCCCTTTCTTCAGTAACTGGATCACTCCTTCCAGTCCCAGAATCTCTGGGACTGACTCAGCCTTTGATCTTATGTAGCAGTGACCTAGTATCCTCCTGTTGGCTGAGTTCATAGTTCTCATCCTTGTTTCTATGGCAAGTCTGCACCGGAAAGATTGGGTTAGGACCCTGAAACCTCCTTAACTCACCCGATTATTCTTTTCCTCTAATATGAGTCATAGATGAGGCATTTTTTTGACCAGCATCTCTGACCAGTATTGACTGAGGAGACCAGTTTTGCTATGGTCTACTAAGGGCTTTCTCTGCAGAAGACAAGTAGTTCCCTTTAAAGGTTCTGTAGCATTTTAAAGAGGGCTCCTGAAGTGACTCCCTCTGTTGGGATTGGGTTGAGGTCATCTCTCAAGAAATTAATTCCCTGAAGTTCCTCTCTGAGGTAATAGATAGTGCCTTTACCTTTTCCTATATTATTTCCCTCCCTCCAAATTCACATTGCATGCATGACTCAATGCCAGGAAAAGCATTGATGCCACCCACAGAATTCAGCAAACATTAAGAACTTCCTACATGCCAAGAGAACAGCCTCTTATCATTACATTCAAACAGCCCCAAGGCCTATCTCAAGAGCTGATATATCTGTCTCCTCTCTATCCCCACTGGAGTATGTCCTATTTTATGCCTCACAACCTTATCCAGGAATATTGCAGCAGCCTCATAACTGATCACCCTTTTCCCAATATGTGTCTTTTAATTTTTTTCTCATTATACTTTTATTTGAGAAGCGGCTGATAGAAAATGCAAATAAGAACAAATGTATATAGATCAACACAGAATTGACAATTAACATTTTGTCACATTTGCTTTTAGTTCTTTTTTTAAATAAAGGCAATACAAATTAAAGATACAACTGAAGTCTCTCTTATTTCCTCTACTGTCCCATTTTCACCTTAGAGACCATAAGTTTTGTGAATTTAGGGTGTTGCCTTCTAATTCAGCTTTTAATGCTTTGATAATATTTACTGTATGGTGTCTTAAATATTTACATAAATCATTTTCTACTTTATGTAGGAAATTATGCTTTTGAGTTCTATCTGTGAAGATGGACAGGATATTTATCAACCCTTTAAATTACTAAACAGTTTTATAGCATATAATTATGCCTAATATAGATTGATTGATTGATTGATGGACTTTAAAATTGTTTCTGGTTATTTTGCTATATATACTGCAGTGAACATCTTTATATTTGTCTCATGTTCACATGTTTGAGAGTTTCTTTAGAGTATATAGAAGTAGAATTGCAGGGTCATAAGGTTTGCGCATTTTCAGCTTTAGCAGCTACTGTCAAATTGCTCATCAAAATAGTTGGTCCAATTTGTATTCCAGTTAGCAGTTTTTGAAAGGTCTTATATTTTAACATCCTTGACGATACTTAATATTCTCAGATTCGTGTATTTTTGTCACTAATGAATAAGAAATCGTATCTCATTGTTTTAATTTGCATTTTCATGTATTTATTGGTCATTTAAGTTTCTTTTTCTGTAAGTTTCCAGATCATTTCCTTTGTCCATTTTTCTATTCAGTTGTATTTTCTTTTTTTCTGTATTTATTTGTAGAAATTTCCTTTATATTCTGGATACTAATCTTCATGTTTTATTAGAAAAGTTGTAGATTTATAGAAACATACAGAAAATAGAGTTCCCATATACCACCCCCAAAATATGGAATGCTTCACGAATTTTCATGTGATCCTTGTTCAAGGGCAGTGCTAATCTTCTCTGTATCATTCCAATTTTAGTATATGTGCTGCCAAAGCAAACATCTATTAATTATCTTTTACCTTGGTTTATGGTGCCATTTGTCTTACAGAAAATCTGCATTTTAATAAAAATGCACATCTAGGCCATGTATATTTTGTATTTTATCTAATAAGTCCTTTCCTACCCTGAGGTTGTAAAGATACTATGTATTTTCTTTTTATAGTGTACATGTTTTATGTTTATATTTTTTATTCCATTTGGAATTTAATTTCACGTATGTGAAATGAGGCATGGATCTAATTTTATTTATTTATTTTTCTTTTTTTAAATTCATTTTTATTGAGATATATTCACATACCATGCGGTCATACAAAGCGTACATTCAGTTCATAGTACCATTACACAGTTGTGTGTTCATCACCAAAATTTATTTTTGGACATTTTCATTACCACACACACAAAAATAATAAGAATAAAAATTAAAGTGAAAAACAATTAAAGTAAAAAATAACACTGGGTGCCTTTTTTTTTTTTTTTTTGCCCCCACTTTTCTACTCATCCATCCATACACTAGACAAAGGGGAGTGTGGTCCATATGGCTTTCCCAATCACATTGTCACCCCTCATAAGCTGCATTTTTATACAACCATCTTCAAGATTCATGGGTTCTGGGTTGTAATTTGATAGTTTCAGGTATCTACCACCAGCTACCCCAATTCTTTAGAACCTAAAATGGGTTGTCTAAATTGTGCGTAAGAGTGCTCACCAGAGTGACTTCTCGGCTCCTTTTGGAATCTCTCTGCCACTGAAGCTTATTTCATTTCCTTTCACATCCCCCTTTTGGTCAAGAAGATGTTCTCATGCCGGGTCTGGATTCCTCCCTGGGAGTCATATTCCACATTGCCAGGGAGATTTACACTCCTGGGTGTCAGATCCCACGTAGGAGGGAAGGCAGTGATTTCACCTGCCAAGTTGCCTTAGGCAGAAAGAGAGGGCCACATCTGAGTAACAAAAGAGGCATTCGGGAGGAGGCTCTTAGGCACAATTATAGGCAGGCCTAGCCTCTCCTTTGCAGCAACAGTCTTGCCAAGGGCAAGCCCCCTAGTAGAGGGCTCAGCCCATCAAACCACCAGTCCCCTATGTCTGTGAGCACATCAGCAACCACCGAGGTGGGGAAGCCCAACACCCTTGAATTCCCCACCAGCTCCTCAAGGGGGCTCTGCATATTTTTTTCTTTTTTTAAAAATTAATTAATTAACTTTTTTAAAAATTAACCATATCAAAAAAAAATAAAAGCATATAATAAAAAAACATTTCAAACAAACCATAACAAGAGAGTAAGAAAAAGACAACTAACCTAAAATAACTACTTTACTTGCAACATGTTCCTACTCTACCCCAAGAAAATAACCTAATCTAGCAACATTTCTGTGAACTTGTTCCTACCGTACCCACGAGAAATTAACAAACCATAGTCATTCCTGGGCATTCCCAGAACGTTAAATTTACCCATGATAGCTTATCTGTTCGTTTTGGGTTATCATTCCCCTTTCATTAATTGCTCTCTATCACTAGTTCCCCTACATTCTACATTATAAACCATTTATCTTACATTTTTCAATGTCCACATTAGTGGTAGCATATAATATTTCTCTTTTTGTGCCCGGCTTATTGCACTCAGCATTATGTCTTCAAGGTTCATCCATGTTGTCATATGTTTCACAACATCATTCCTTCTTCCTGCCGCGTAGTTTTCCATTGTGTGTATATACCACATTTTATTTATCCACTCATCTGTTGAAGGACATTTGGGTTGTTTCCATCTCTTGGCAATTGTGAATAATGCTGCTATGAACATTGGCGTGCAGATATCTGTTTGTGTCGCTGCTTTCAGATCTTCTGGTTATGTACCGAGAAGTGCAATTGCTGGATCGAAGGGTAACTCTATATTTAGTTTTCTAAGGAACTGCCAGACTGACTTCCAGAGTGGCTGAACCATTATGTAGTCCCACTAACAATGAATAAGAGTTCTGATTTCTCCACATCCTCTCGAGCATTTGCAGTTTCCAATTTGTTTAATGGCAGCCATTCTAATTGGTGTGAGATGGTATCTCATTGTGGTCTTAATTTGCATCTCTCTAATAGCTAGTGAAGCTGAACATTTTTTCATGTGTTTCTTGCCCATTTGTATTTCCTCTTCAGAGAACTGAATTTTCATATCTTTTGCACATTTTATAATTGGGCTGTCTGTACTGTTGTCATTGAGGTAGGATTTCTTTATGTATGCAAGATATCAGTCTTTTGTCAGATACATGGTTTCCAAAATTATTTATTTTTATTATAAAGAAACTCAGTTTCCCAGTACCTTTATCCACTGATACACAGTTATTATTCACATACTTCACATATATAATGGATTTTTTCTAGGCTCTATTTTTAATTGCATAATCTATTTTCTAATTCCTCACCAATATTAATTACTTTCATTGTCTTTATATCTGGCAGGGCAAGTCACCCTTTCTTGCTCTTTTCTTTCTATATTTTTTTTCTGTAACATCATTTTGACTTTTCTTGTACCTTTATTATTCTACATGGGCATTAGAATCACATTAAATCTCATGAAAAATCCTATGGGATTTTAATTTGGAATGAATTTGGTTTATAGATTAATTAGGGAGCATTAATATTTTTGCTATATTGAGTATTTCCATTTCATAACATGTTGTAACTTACCATTTATTCGTGTCTCCTCCTATTTTGTTTAGTAATGTTTAAAGATTTCTTCATGATGATCATGCCCATCTTTTATGAAATTTATTCTAGGTTTCATATAGTTTTAAAAAACCAACTTTTTGAAGTAAATGCAATGGTTATATTAAGTGTATTATTTGATGAATTTAGATAAATGTATACTGAAACTACCATTACAATCAAGAAAACATTTTCAGCATCCCCAATGTCCCTTGTTACTCTTCGCAACACTCCTAGCCCCAGCCCCGAGAAACTACTGATCTGCTTTCTGTCTCTATAGATTAATTTTGCTTTTTCTAGAATTGAAATTCATCATGTTATTGCAATCAGTAATACATTATTTTTTTAATCTCTGAGTAGTATTTCATTTTATGAATATTTCACAATTGTTTATCCATTAACTTTTGATAGACTTTGGATTGTTTACAGTTTGGGGCTAGTATGAGTATATCTGTAGTGAAGATGCACATAGAATTCTTTGCTTGGAAATACATTCTCATCTCTCTTGGGTAAATACCTAGGCGTGAGATTGCTTTTTCATATGGTAAGTGTATGTTTAACTTTATAAGAAACTACAAAATGTTTTTCCAAAGTGGCTGTACCATTTGGCCTTCCCACCCACATTGTATGAGATTTCTTGTTGCTCCACATCCTCACAAACACTTGGTGATAACTCCCAAGGTATGATTTATGTGAGTCAGGCATTGTATAAGCAGACAACATGTTATCATTGAATTCTGTGAAGTAGATGGTATTATTATTTCCATTTTGCCTACTCAGAGTTACATAACTGAGACATAAGTAGCTTATTTCTGACCAGACAATTGCTAATGAGTCTGGATTTGAATTCAGGTCCTTGTGAGTTCAAAAGCGATTTTCTTAATAATAGTATTAGGGTTATATTGGCTTCATAAAACAGAATCAGGCAAGTTTGCATCTTTTTCTTCTGGGTAGCTTAATGTCTGGTCAGCCTGCATTTTCCCCTCCCTGAGACCAATGTACTAATTCAGGGGTGAAGGAACATCCATATTGCTTCGCCTAACATCTGTAGGCAAATAAGACTTTTTTTTTTCCTGACTTCTGAATTTACTTGAATATTCTTTCATCCACCAAAAACACTATCTTCTTTATCTTCTCCATTATAGCTTCTGTCCATGATGCATCTATAGGACTTCTTTGCCTCCCTCTGTGCCTGCCATTGTGAATTCCATGTCACACAACCCTCTTCCCCCCAAGCTCTACAACTAGGACTTCCAGCTTCCCTAAAGACACGCTCAGTGTTCCACAATTCCCTGACCTGTGGTGTCACAACCCAACATCCCTTCCTTTTCCCCTTCCCTTGGGTGCTGACAGCAACTTGTGAACACAAGAAGTTGCTACACTCTAAGTGTGTCACTGGCAGGGGCTGAGAATTCATTGTAAATGTCAGTTCTGTCTTGGTTTTCACATTACTCAAATCTGTGTTCTCTGTGTGTAAACAGTTACACTCCTTCTTTCTGCATCGACCAAATCACGTATGTATATGTGTTTCTAGTCCCTCTTTCCCCCCTTTTCATGTACAGGGGGAACGTCACAAAGTTGTCTGGCAGTCTAAGTATCCCGACCATGGACTGTCTTTTGAGTTCTGACCATATGTCATCATCCCTCATTCTGATCTTCCTCGTTCTGATGTTTGCTTCCTCTTGTGCTTAGCTTGCTATCTCTAAACCTCTCTGTTTCCTTTTCTCCTTGGGTCCATACCACAGCTTCCTTGCACGAGATAAGAACTGCATTTGCCTCACTTTGCAAACTTTGTACCATTTGACCATCATTGTGCTAAAAATACCCTAAAATCATAACTCATTCATATTCTTTGCCTGTTCTCTTTTTGGGTTGTTTGCTTTTGTTTTCTAATCACTTAAAAATGTTTTAAAAATATCTTTTAATTTTCTTTTCCAGAAATATAGATTTCATGCATATTTACTACAAGCAAAAATATAAAGATCTATAAAGAAAAATTTAATAATCTATCTTTATTCTGGTCTATTTCCAATCACTGCTCCATTCCTCAGGCACTTAATGTTATCTTTTTTTGTATCTTTTCACACCTTTCTTCATGCTTCTATCACTATAGAAGCATACTGACTTAGTTTTATAATTTTTATAATTTTGGTATCAATCGTATATATTTTCTGCAATTTTCTTTTCTTCATTATTCATACAACAAATATTTAATGATCACCAATTTTATTCCTGGTACTATTCTAGGTGCTTATCAATAATATATCACAGACATTCCTCAGGTCAATAGATATAGCTCTAATCTATTCTTTTTAAATAGCGGATGCACACATACACACCCTTTAATTTTGAGATCACTGTGGATACATATGCAGTTGTAAGACAATACAGAGAATTCCTGTGTATCATTTACTAGTTTCTCTCAAGAGAAACATCTTTCAAAACTATAGTACAATATCACAAGCAGGATATTGACATTGATGCAATCAAGATATAGAAGACTTCGGTCACCATAGAGATCCCTCTTGTTGCACTTTTATAGCCACAAACTCTTCCTCCTCCTCTACCTCCACCTCCTATCCCGTCCATAAATCTGGCATCCATTAATCTCTTCTCCATTTCTATAATTTTGTCATTTCAAGAGTGTTATATGAATTGAATAATACAGTATATAACCATTTGGGATGGTTTTTTATCAGGCAGTATAATTCCCTCCAGACCCATCTAAATTGTTGCATGTATCAATATTGTTCCTTTTTATTGCTGAATTGTATTCCATATTCTGGATTTACCACAGGTTTTTTTAACCATTCATCTGTTGAAAGACATCTGGATTGTTTCTACTTTATGGCTATTACTAGTAAAGCTGCTATGAATGATCAATTATTGGTCTTTGTGGGAACATAGCTTTTCGTTTCTTTGGGAAAGATGATCAAGAGTGCAATTTCTATAGTATGATACCACAAGCAGGATATTGACATTGATAGGTCATATGGTAGTTGCATGTTTATTTTTATAAGAAACTACCAAACTGTTTTTCAAGAAAGGGTGTACCATTTTACATACCACCAGCAATGTATGAGTGATCCACTTTCTCTGTATCCTTCTCAGTGTTTGCTTTGGCCCTCTCCACACACTGAGAGGCACAATCTTTCCACTTTTTTTCAGCCATCAGAACTTTCTGAAGCCACTCAATTTTATTCCAGTCCCACTTAAGTGTTTATTTTAAAAATAAAATAAAATAATTTTTATTTTAGCTGTTCTAATAGGTGTATAGTGATATCTCGTTTTGCATTTCCCTAATGGTTAGTGATGTTGAACATTTTTTCATGTGCTTATTTGCCATTGATATATCCTCTTCACTGAAATGTCTCTTCATGCCTTTTGCACAGTTTCTAACTGGATTTTTTTTATTGTTTGGTTTTGATATTTCTTTTCATATTCTAGATACTAGTCCTTTGCCAGATATGTGGCTTGCAAATATTTTTTTCCAAGTCTGTAGCTTGTCTTTTCATCCTCTCCTCATTGTCTTTTGTGAAGCAAAGATTTTAGGTTTGATGAAGCCCAATTTATCAATTTTTCCTATAATGGTTTGTGTTTTTGATATCAAGTCTAAATATTCTTTGCCCTAGGTATCCAAGATTTTCTTCTATTTTTTTTTCTAAAACTGATAGTTTTGCATTTTACATCTAAGTCTATGATCTGTTTTAAGTTTTGTATAAGGTGTGAGATATTCACTGAGGTTCACTGTTTTGCCTATGGATGTTCTTTTGTTTGAGGACCATTTGTTGAAAAGGCTATACTTCTTCCATTGAAAGTCTTTGTACCTTTGTCAAAAATCAGTTGGGCATATTGGTGGGGGTCTATTTTTGAGTTTTCTATTCTGGTCCATTGGTCTGTGTGTCTACCCCTCTGCCAATATCACACTGTCTTGATTATTGAAGCTATATTGTAGGCCTTAATGTTGTGTAGAGTGATTCTTCTCATTTTATTTTTCTTTTTCAAGATTGTTTTAGCTATTCTAGGTCTTCTGCCTTTCCATATAAATTTTAGAATAAGCTGTTTATGTCTACCAAAAGCTTTGATGAGACTTTTTAATGCAATTTTATTGAGATGTATTCACATACCTGATAATCATCCAAAGTGTATAATCAGTGGTTCACAGTATCATTATATAGTTGTGCAGTCATCACCACAATTTTTGAACATTTTCACTACTCCAAAAGAAACAATAATAAGAATAAAAATAAAAATAAAAAAGAACACCTAAAACATCTCATACCCCTAATCCCCCCTATTATTTATTTATTTTTTGTACTTTTCTGTCCATACACTGGATAAAGGGAGTGTCAGTTGTGAGGTTCTCACAATTATACAGTCCCACTGTAAAAGCTATATAGTTCAGTCATCTTCAAGAGTCAAGGCTACTGGATTATACTTCAACAGTTTCTGGTATTTCCTTCTAGCTATTCTAATAAACTAAAAATTAAAAAGGGATATCTATATAATGCATAAGAATAACCTACAGAATGACCACTCAACTATTTGAAATCCTGCAGCCACTGAAACTTTGTTTCATTTATCCTCCCCCTTTTGGGCCCTGAAGGCTTTCTCAATCCCATGATGCCAGGGTCAGGCTCATCCCCAGGAGTCATGTCCCATGTTGCCAGGGAGATTTATACCCCCTGGGAGTCATGTCCCACATAGTGGGGAGGACATTACTTTTAGTTTCTACATGTTTGTTTTTCATATATAGAACTGTGATTTATGTTTGTGTGCTAATCTTGTATACTGTGACCTTGTTGAACTGACTTATTAGTTCTAGGGGTATTTTATGCAGATTCCCTGGTATTTTGTACATCGATAGAAAATTTTGTCATTTACAAACAGGGACAGATTTACTTCTTCCTTTCCCATTCATATGGCTTTTATTTGTTTTTCTCGCTTTAGTGTGGTGGCTAGAACTTCCAGAACTATGCTGAATAAGAGTGGTGAGTGGATATTTTTGCCTTGTTCCTGATCTTGGGTGGAAAGCATTCAGTCTTTCACCATTAAATATGATGTCAGCTGTAGGTTTTTTTGTAGATGTTCTTTATCAAGTTGAGGTAGTTTCCCTCTATTTTTAAGTTGCTAAGAGTTTTTTTTTTTTTTTTTTTTTTAACCATGATTGGATGTTGGATTTTGTCAAAGCTTTTTCTGCTTCCATTGATATCATAATATGATTTTTCTTCTTTAGCCTGTTGATATGGTTGATTACATTAATTGATTTTCAAATGTTGAACTAGCCTTGCATACCAGGAATAAATCTCCTTTGGTCCCATGTGTATGTACATATGTATATAAACACACATACATTGTTGGATTCAGTTTGATATTATTTGTTGAGAATTTTTGCATCTAAGTTCATGAGAGGTATTAGTCTATAAGGTTCTTATTTGGTACTGACTTTGTCTAGTTTTGGTATCAGGATAATAATGGGAAGTATTGGGAAGTGTTCCTTCTTCTATTCTTTTTGTGGTGGGGATTGTGAAAACTTGGTGTTAATTCTTCTTTATGTTTGGTAGAGTTCTCTAGTGAAACCAGCTGGGCTTTGAGATCTCTCTCTCTCTCTCTCTTTCTCGCCTTTAAATTATGAATTCAATTACTTAAATGGTTTTAAGACTATTCTGATTATCTGTTTCATCTTGGTTGAGTTTGGGAAGTTTGTGGTTTTTTAGAAATTGGTACATTTCTTGTAAGTTGTCAAATTTATGAGTGTAAAGTTCTTCGTAGTGTTCTAATGGCTATAGAATCTGTAGCGAGATCCCATCTTTTTTGGTTGATATTGGTGATTTTTGTCTTCTCTCTTTTTACCTTTGTTAGTTTTGCTAGATGTGTATCGATTTGATATTTTTAAGAGGAACCAACTTTTCGTTTTCTTGATTTTCTCTATTTTTTCCTATTTTCAACTTTATTTATTTCTGCTCTTAATATTAGTATTTCCTTCCTTCTGTTTGGCTTTATTTTTCTTTTCTTATTTCTACTTTCTTCAGTTGTAAGAACATAGATTATTGATTTGAGACCTTTACTCTTTTCTAATGCAAGCATTGAGTGCTATAAAAGCCCCTTTTGGCACGGCTTTAGATGCAGTCCATAAATTTTGATATATTGTATTTTTTTATTTAAAAATTTTTTATTTTTTGAGCTTGTTCACATACCATACAATTATCCAAAGATCCATAGTGTACAATCAGTTGTCCCCAGTACCATCATACAGCTGTGCATCCATCACCACAATTAATTTTTTTTTCAATTTTTAGAACATTTTCATTACCCCAGAAAAGTAATACAGATGAAAAAAAGGAAACTCAAATCCTCCCATACCCCTAACTACCCCCCTCCATTGTTGACTCATAGTATTGGTATAGTACATTTGTTACTGTTGATGAAAGGACGTTAAAATACTACTAACTGTAATTAGTTTGCAATAGGTATATTTTTTCCCTATATGACCTTCTATTTTTTTTAAAGTTTCAGAATAGTATTTAATTTTCAGATATTTATAGCCATCTTATTTGATATCACAAAATAGTGGCCATATTATAAATTTTACAGATAAGGATATTGTTGCACTATTCTCACCATACATAGTTTGCAGAATAAATCTGAATACAGATCAATACTTCCCCTTCTTCCTCCTTTGTATATTTAGAAACATGCCTACACATAACCCTTGCTATTCAAATTATTTTTATCTGAACTAAATGCATTGAAATAATTTTGTTTTGTTTATAGGAATTCTCACTGTAAACTATACAAGCTTAGGGATCAGAGAATAAATAGTTTTTTTTTTTTTTTTTTTTTTTTTTTTTTTTTTTTTTTTTTTTGCATAACCCTCTATCTGAACTCAGAAGCTAAAATCGTTCAGTATTTTCCATTAACTATGCAATAAATAGCAAGTCTTGGGTACACAATTAATGTTCTTTTGTTTCAGTGTATGAAATAGAAGTTAATAATTGCCTCTTAAATTTAGTGTTCAATGACTACAATAACAGATGTCTCTCCATATATAAATAGACATTTTCACCAACACTGCTCCCTATATGCCTTTGCTCTATATATCCCATGCCGGTCTCCAGACAATGGCATCTAATCTACACCAACCAATAAAACATAATTGAGAATACACATCTTACAATGCTCTCAAAAAGTATGAATACTCCTTTGGATTTTCAAAAGACATCTGTATTTTCATACTTAAATTAAATAGTTTTTAATTATTCTTAGTCTAATTCCTGTTTTATCAATTAGGAAACTAAGAGTCATCTTACGAGTTAAGTGAGATGACCACATTTACAATCAGCAAGTCAGAAAAATGAGGCAAGTATCTTCATCTTCTGACTTCCAGTGTTTCAGAAAGAATGCCATACCATAAACCTGAGTTATCCATTTGAAATAGAGTGAAAGAAATGGTAGCATGGAATAGGATGTGATGCCAAGTATGTTTTCTTCTTCATAATGTCACCATTCTGCAATGTCTGTTTATTCCTCTCTGAAATATGGAATTAAAAATAATTTAATATAGCATTATGTTTTGTGATGACTATGATGATAATAAAGCAAACTTATATTCAGTGGTCACTATATGGCTTAAAAAATGCATCTTCATCTACTATTATGGAACCTTTCTCCATCTCTCTCTCTCCTTTATTTCTCTGTCAGTAGGGCTCCGTTTAGTATCTCAAGTAGGGCAGGTCTTTTATTAGCAAAATCTCTCAGCATCTGTTTGTCTGTGAAAAATTTAAGCTCTCCCTCAAATTTGAAGGAGAGCTTTGCTGGATAAAGAATTCTTGGTTGGAAATTTTTCTCTCTCAGAATTTTAAATATATGGTGCCACTGCCTTCTCGCCTCCAAGGTGGCTACTGAGTAGTCACTACTTAGTCTTAGGTTGTTTCCTTTGTATGTGGTGAATTGCTGTTCTCTTGATGCTTTCAGAACTTGGTCCTTCTCTTCCGTATTTGACAGTCTGATCAGAATATGTCTTGGAGTGGGTTTATTTGGATTTATTCTATTTGGATTTCACTGGGCATTTATGCTTTGTGTATTTATGTTGCATAGAAGGTTTGGGAAGTTTTCCCCAACAATTTCTTTGAATACTCTTTCTAGACCTTTACCCTTCTGTTCCCCTTCTGGGACACCAATGAGTCTTATATTTGGGTGTTTTATTTTATCTATCACATCCCTGAGGTCCAATTCGATTTTTTCAATTTTCTTTCTCATTCTTTCTCTTGTTCTTTCATTTTCCATTTTGTTGTACTCCAGGTCGCTGATTCATTGTTCAGCTTCCTCTTGTCTTGTACTATGAGTATCCAGAATCTTTTTAATTTGGTCAACAGTTTCTTTTATTTCCATAAGATCATCTATTTTTTTATTTACTCTTGCAATTTATACTTTATGGTCTTCTAGGCTCTTCTTCATGTCTTTTATATCCTGTGCCATGGTCTCATTCTTTGTCTTTAGTTCTTTGATTAATTGCTCCAAGTACTGCATCTCCTCTGATCTTTTGATTTGGGTGTTTCGGTTTGGTTTATCCATAACGTCTGGTTTTTTCATATGCTTTAAAATTTTCTGTTGTTTTTGGCCCCTTGGCATTTGCTTAACTTGATAGGGTTCTTTTAGGATATGTGTGCTAATTCAAAGACTTCTCTCTAATTTGTTAGATCTACAGCTTGGTGGCGTACACTTTAACCAGCAGGTGGCATCTGCGAGCCACCTATTCCCCTCAAGCCAGTTCTCCCCAACTTTGTCTTTGTGGTGTGTGGGGGGTCTGATTCTTGTGGGGTCCAATTGGCGCACCAGTTTTGCCTGAGTAGTTGGTGCTGTCCACCCTGAATGTGGGGTGTGTTTCTGAACGGTTAGTGAGTGACGGCGACTTTAACAAACCTCCCAGGTGTTCCTGGAGATTTAAGGTTGTTCCAAGAGTCTAAACCTTCAGTTCAGTCTCACCACAGATTGTCTCTGCCACTGACCCACAGGTCCTTGTTATTGGCATATGGTCCCTGGGATTTCTGAGAGGGTCTCTCTTCCAAGCCGTGCCCTTCTAGGGCCTCTGCTGAGGGAAGGCTGTGCTACATCACAAGTGCGCACCATCCCTCAAGGGAAGTTCTGGGCTGCTGGGCCGTGTAGGTTCATTCCCAGCCTGCTGTAAGGATGGTTGTATGGGGCATGTTAATTCCCCCCTTTTCGCACAGCTCTGCCTTCCTAGCTCTGGGACAATTAGCTGTGGGTGCGTGAAAAAATGTATATTCTGTTATTGGGTGGGGTATTCTCTGTATTTGTCCATGCCAAATATTGTGGAGTGTGCACACATTGCCAGAAACACTTCCTGTCACACTGGGTTTTTTGGCGCGGCTCTGGGCTGTGGTGCCAGCACCGGGCAGGAGCATTCCCAGCCCACCGGGAAGATGGCTGTAAGGGGTGTGTTTTTTTTCCCCTTTTGGCTAACCTCTGCCTTCCTAGGTCTGACATAATTAGCAGTGGGTGTGCAAAAGGCTATCGTCCATGCCAGATATTGAGACGTACTCACAGGTTGTGGAGACGCTGTTCCTGCCACGCTTCCCTGTGTGGTTCTCACTGCCGTATCCGCAACTGCTTTTGGGGTTTTAAAAAGGACTAGTCCAACTCCAAACACCAACCCATGGTTTCCCCACACTGCAGTGTGGCTGCCAGATATTCAGCAGGCTCACTCACTCATTTCAGAATGCAGACTCCCAGTTTCACCAAGTGCACGGTCCCTGTGGATTTACCAGACCTTGTCCAGCTGGTGCATTGCTGGAACTGATGTTCTGGGTGACTGGCTTTTATCTAGTATTTTTCACAAAGGTGTTTTTTTGCCCTGTCTTTCCTGACCACCATCTTCCAGAAGTCCGGATCCACAGATTTTACTTGCAGATTTTATGCTGTGATCTCGGGCATTAAACCCAATTCAGGTTAGTGTATGATGAGTGGATGGTCATGTTTGTCCCCCCACAGTTATTCTGGATTATTTACTAGTTGTTTCTGTTATTTTTTAGTTGTTCCATGGGGACTACTTGGCTTCCACTCCTCTCTATGCCACCATCTTAGATCCTTCTCCAATATATTGTATTTTAATTTTCACTCAGTTCTATGTATTTTTTTTTTAAATTTCACTTGAGACTTCCTCTTCGACCCCTAGACTATTTAGAAATGTGTTGTTTAATTTCTTATTGTCTTTCTGTTATTGATTTCTAGTTTGATTCCATTATGGTCAGAGACCATACTCTGTGATTTCAATTCTTTAAATTTGTTGAGGTTCACTTTATGGATCAGGGTATGGTCTATTTTAGTGAATATTTTATGGGTGCTCAAAAAATGTGTATTCTGTTATTGGGTGGGGTATTCTGTATATGTCAGTTAAAATCTGTTGGTTGATCATGTTGATTCCTCTTTAACCTTGTTTTCTGTTTAGTAGATCTATCATTTGCTGAGAGGGGGATGTTGATGTCCCCAACTATAATTGTGAATTTGTCTATTTCTCCTTTCAGCTATTTCAGTTTTTGCTTCATGTGTTTTGAGACTCTGTTGTTTTGTGTGTACGTATTTAGGATCATTAGAACTTACTGGTGGATTCATCCTTTTGTCATTACATAACATGTCTCTTAGTCACTAGTAATTCTGTTTCCTCTGAAGTCTACTTTATCTGCTATCTAAATAGTTATGCTCCTTCCTTGATTAATGTTTGCATGGTATGTCTTCTTTCATCCTTATGCTTTTAACCTATGTCATTGAATTTGAAGTGAGTTTTTTGGCAAACAACATGTAATTGCATCATGATTTTTAAATCAACTTTGACAATCTCTGTTTTTTAACTAGTGTATTTAGACCATTTAAAGTAATTAAATTTAAGGTAATTATTGATATGTTAGGGCTTAAGTCTTACATTTATTATCTGTTTTATGTTTATTTCTTCTGTTTCATTCCTGTGTTTCTGTTTTTTTTTTTTTGCCTTCCTGTTGGTTACTTGAAATTTTTAGATTCTATCTTGATTTATTTATAGTATTTCTGAGTGTACAATTTGTACAGTTTCCTTAGTGGTTGCTAGAATATTAAAATATACATAGGTGACTCATTACAGTCGGTTCATGTCAACATTTTACCATGTTGTGGAAAACTTACTTCCATTTAGGTCCCTTTACTCTTACATTTAAAAAATATCCTTGGTCTTGAGTATCAAATGGTGTTATAATTTTTGTTTTAATCATCACAAATGGCACACAAAACTCATGAGGAGAGGAATTTACTCATATTTCTGCTTCTTTCATTGTTCTTTCTCCTGTCCAGCCTGGGAATATTTTCATCAAAGAAAACTCCCTTCTGCTTTCTCCCACCCCAGAGGCAAACACTATTCTGATTTCTATTACCATAGATTAGTTTTTGTCTGTTGTACAACTTCATGTAAATGACCTCATATGGTATGTAGCCCTTGTGTCTTATTTCTCTCACTCAACATAATGATTTTGAGGTTAATCCAGGTTGTTGCATGTTTTAGTAGTTTGTTTTAGTTACCGAATGGTATTCTATTATATGAATGCATCACAATTTGTTTATCTGTTCTACCGTTGATGGACATTGGGCTTGTTTCCAGTTTTTGGCTACTACAGATAAAGCTGCTATGAATATTCATGCACAATGCTTTTGTGGACTTATGTTTTTTATTTCTCTTGGATATATACCTGGGAATGTGATTATTGGGTTGATGCCATTTTTAATTTTACTTTATTGGGATTCTAGCAACTTCTTTTTTCAAAAACTTACAAGATGAGGTGAGAAGATTTACTCTCCTACCAACAATATTTTGAATACTTTAATCCCTCATATGAGGTAGATTTTGCTTTTAAAGATGCAAATATCATAATCATTCTTTTATTTATTCTGTTCCACTTCTTCTTGAACTTACCTTGAGTGATTAATTCTGCACAGCTGCTTCAAATGTATCCCTCCCATTATCCATAACCAGTGTTTCTGGACTGAGTCTGAACCTTTGATACATTCATCTAAGGGTCTTTGTCTTTTCTCCTCATCAGTTATGTAGTCTTTCTAAACTTCTATTTTCTCATCTGCCTAATGAGTATACTAATAGTGCATTATCTCATTGGTTCATTGTAAGAATTAAATGAGATATTTTATGTGAAACAATTCACATAGTGAAATGGATGTAATAAGGGCTCAAAAATGTTCCTTGTTAATATTTTACTTTATTTCTGAGATGTATGTCCCTGTTATGACCTTACCCTATTAAAAAAATATTTTATGCTAATTTTGTTGGGAGCTACTAATTATCTCTAGAGTTAGTGCCCCTCTTGGCACTAGGGGAAGGGTTTCACTTCTCCCTTGGCTTATTGATCCTAGGTTTAGTGATCCCAGGGGTGACTCTGGTACCTGCCTCCAGAAGAAGGGAGGATGGGGCTGCTCAGTCTCTGGATATTAGGGCCCTGTACAGGGCAGGAACAGCCACACCCCTCTGTGCCAGCATGATCTGTCTTCAGCCTTCTCCCTTCTTCTCAATCTTCTCTCAGAATAAGCTAAGTCTTTTTATCTCTTCTCTACCACTTCTTCAGTTCTTCAGCTGATACTGTGATGTGAGTAGTGAATTTAAGAGCATTGAAGGTGGCAGGATAGGAAGGTAGGGGTGTGCGTGTGTATTTAGGAGTAGCTGTAAAGGACAAAGACTGGTACTGGCAGAGAGGAAATGGAAATGTGGGAGAAGAACAAGGGGCCAGTGAGACAAAGGATGAGAGAGGGATTGTAGCATGCAGGACACAGGGTAGGGACTGTGGACATTGTGGGAGACATCAGTGGGACTAGGCAGTGGACACCAGTTAGCAATGGGAATGAGAATGCAGAGAAGGGCCAGATATGCACCTGGAGGATGTGGAGAAAAGGGACCTCTTAGTAAAAGTTTTGTGATACGGCTAGATAAGAGGGAAGTTTATAGAGCGGTCAGAATCAGACTGTGTCAGGACATAGGATATCATTGGGGGCTATTCAGGAAAATGGCTCAGGTTTTGATCACCACCTGGCTTTCAGGAAAACAGGCAGAGCTATTGGAGAGAAAGGAATTCACTAATTCCATGCTTTATTTGTTTGAATATTTCCTAGGCACTTCCAAAATGCCAGGGTCAGTGCATAGCGTTATGGACTTCCTAGCCCCTAGGTGTGAAGGAATCTTGAGGAAAACTTCTTTTGGGAATCTGGTTGTCAGGTGTCTCTAAACCTGAAAAATCCATCTCATTCTGTCCCTGGCCTCCATGTTGCAGAACAGGTATAAAGACTGGGAGAGGAAGATGTTGTACCTTGGAGCTGGAGTTCTCCACATTTTTGCCACTGTATCACAAGAACGTGGCAGATATTTACACATGATACACCACTGAATGCTTGCTTAAAGTTTGAAAAAAAAACAAACCCCATATATTTATGCAGAATAAAAGAAATGGATAGGGGAACATTTTTGTTGAGATGTGTAGTCATTAGACATGAGTCACTATTAAGGGCATAGCAGTAAATCTAACTCAGCACGTCTGCAGCATAGATAACACTGGCTGTAGATTGTGAAAACATTTTACATGTAGGCTTTAAGTGCATGTGAGCATGGACTGGATTATTAGAACTATCAATCTGAATTATTTCAAATTTATTAAAAAGGTAAACCATTCATAAATTTTTGTACTCTATACATTATTGAAACAAAATTCTTGCAACAAATCCTGCCATATATTGTTATACAAACAGAGGCCACCCCTGTATCCTGAATTTGGGGGTGGACTGTTTTATCCATTAAGTACATGGCTTCAGTGTGTAGTTTCTGTACATGCGAAGAATCTGGGAATGCTGAAAAACAGTTGAGATCTGAAATAAATGTACAAGGAAAATGGCAAAGTGAAATTAATACTTGTATCAGTAAATGTCTATACAGTACAACTAGGCAAAAAAGTAAGTGTAATTACTCCCATATGGGTGCCTATCAATTATATCTCACATGGATTGCGGATGCATTTTTTTAAAATTAAGTTTTATTCACATACTATACAATCATCCAAAGTATATAATCCATTGATCACATTACCATCTTATAGTTGTTCATTCATCACCCCGATCAATTATTTTTAACATTTTCCTTGTGCGAGAAAAAGTGAAAGCAAGAATTAAAAAAAACAAGAGTAAAAAACAGAACACCCAAATTGTCCTCCCCCATTCTTCCTTTCGTTTTTTTTTTTTTTTTGCCCCTGTTTTTCTACTCATCCATCCATACACTAGACAAAGGGGAGTGTGGTCCATATGGCTTTGCCAATCACATTGTCACCACTCATAAGCTACATTGTTATACAATTGTCTTCAAGATTCAAGGGTTCTGGGTTGTGGTTTGATAGTTTCAGGTATTCATTGCTAGCTATTCCAATTCATTAGGACCTAAAAAGGGTTATCTATATTGTGTGTAAGAGCGCCCACCAGAGTGACCTCTCGGCTCCTTTTGGAATCTCTCAGCCACTGAAACTTATTTCATTTCCTTTCACATGTCCCTTTTGGTCAAGAAGATGTTCTCCATCCTGTGATGCTGGGTCAAGATTCCTCCCCAGGAGTCATATTCCACGTTGCCAGGGAGATTTACACCCCTGAGTGTCAGATCCCACGTAGGGGGGAAGGCAGTGATTTCACCTGCCAAGTTGGCTTAGCTAGAGAGAGAGGGCCACATCTGAGCAACAAAGAGGTATTCGGGAGGAGACACTTAGGCACAATTATAAGTAGGCCTAGCTTCTCCTTTGCAGTAACAGTCTTCCCAAGGGCAAGTCGCTGATAGGGGGCTCAGCCCATCAAACTGCCAGTCCCCAATGTGTGTGAGCACATCAGCAACCATCCAGGTGGGGAAGCCAAACACCCCTGCATTCTCCCCCACCTCCTCAGGGGGGGCTCTGCATATTTTTTTCATTTTTTTTAATTAACTCTTAACTATATAAAAAAATAAAAATAAAAAGTAAAAACATACAATAAAAAAACAAGGGAATAAGAAAAAGACAACTAACCTAAAATAACTACTTTACTTCCAACATGTTCCTATTCTACCTCAAGAAAATAACCTAATATGGTAACATTTCTCTGAACTTGTTCCTACCATACCCACCAGAAATTAACAAACCATAGTCATTACTGGGCATTCCCAGAACGTTAAATTTATCCACAATAGTTTATCTGTTCTTATTAGGTTATCGTTCCCCCTTCACTAATGTGGATGCATTTTAAGATGTTATTTTATTAAGAAGATCTTGTAGAATTAAGAGTGCATAGAGACATAAAAGGCCTTTACATAACCCCCTAAAGAGGGAATGGCCGTAACCAAAACAGAGTTGGGTGGGGTTCACAGGAAGAAGGGAAGACAGTAGAAAGAGGAAGGTTGAACAGTCTGGTCTGGGGCTGGATGGATGAAGTGGCTCCATCTCTCCTCAACCATCATCTCTCTGGTTTCTACTCACAGCTCTCCCTGGGTCTAGAACTGAAGGAAACACTCCAACCACTCTGCCATAATTGGGGGCATAGACAGATAGGTGTTTTAAAAGCCTTTGAGGGAAGCCGTCCAGGGAGTTCTGAGCCAAGCTAAGTCCACCCACTGTTGGACCTGCTTGGTGCCTCATCCACAGCCCTCAGGAGCAGGTTCTGAGATGCCAGGTCCACCTGGAGGCCTGGTCTCAGGGGCTCATTTCCCTCTTTGGGCACATCCTTCATTCCTTTCTCTCCTTCTCCTTCCTGGGAAAGAAATTTTCTTTGGTCATAGTTGGGTGAAGAATAAGACTTTTAATGTTGCTAAATATCTACTGGAAACAGTAAAATGGGACATGGCCAAGCAGGTTTGTAAATGATCATAATGATAGCCCACTCTTCCAAGCACTTTATATGGATGAACTCATTTATTCCTCACCATTATCTTATGAAAGCTGTTGTCATCCACATTTTACAGATGAAAAACTGAGACAAGCAGAAGTTAAGTTACTAGTCTGAGATCAGCCAGCTAGTCAGGGAAGGCTGGAAATCTGGCTCCAGAGCTTAGTGTGAGAACCCACGGTGCCGCTTTCTGTCCCCCTAGACGAGGCTCCTTGCCCATATCTACCCTTTGCGCTCTTTTTTCTTGCTCAGCTGCATATTGTCTTAGGGCTCTGCGAAGCACTTTCTTGGCTTTGTGCCTATGACTTTCCTCTTTTGTCATCCCAACCATTTCCTAAAGGAGCCTAGAAAGATCCCAGGGTGCTTGACACAGAAGCAGCAGCGACTGAATGAAATAAATGAAATTCCTCCCCCAGAAGGTAACTTTTTCTCCAGAACGTCATTAGCAGCCATGCAGGCCTTGCTGCTCCTCTCCCCACCCAGCCTTTGGTGCCTCACTAATGGGTTAATAAGCAGAGAGAGGGAGTTGTTTTTCTGAGGATTTATTTCAGGTATCTTACTGTTTTATTGAGAAGAAATATGTCAATAACTGATAGGTTGAGAGAAGTGGTGAGCATATAAATGTTCAGTAAACTTCATTGTAAGAAAAATTAATTTCTTGTGCAGTAGAGAATTTATTTATATCAATTTTGGGCTAGCAGTTTTGGGTTACCAGTGGTCCTTATCTGTGTTTACCCCAGCAATGCTCAGCCTCAACTCTAAATAGAATTGAATGAATATTGAATATATACTGGTTTGGGGGATGCCAAATTATTAGCCTGCCTGTGGCCTTTCTCTGATTCTAGCCCTGTTCACTTCCCTGCATCCCTTAACTCCCTGCCCATAGCCCTTGATGTTCTGAGCAAGTACATGTGCTCAGAGTCAAGAGTGATGGACTCAAAAGTTGGAGATTTTGTTCCTTTGCATGCCCTTTTCCTAGGACTCTCTGAATACCATTATCAGTGAGTATAGCCTGTATTTGTTTAGGACCTTTATACTCTTCATTTTTTCCTTTTTTTATTCTTTGTATGGCCTCTTTTCTCCATGTTCCCTTCTAGATTCTTAATCATCATTACCCCAGTCCTAATAGCTCATGGATAGTCCAGTGCTTCAAATTTGAAGGAAACAAAACATACTTGAGTGCTGGGAAGGGCTCTATTCTTAACCCTTCCAGGCCACTTGGAAACCTGGCACTTTCTGAGGCTTAAATAAGAGTAGAGTATAAAGGAGTATATTTGTGGAGCTGGGGAGGAATATATTTGATTCCCTGCACTCAGAAGAGTTTCCTTGGGGAACTCCTATGGATAAAGAGATCTAGACAGAAGTGAGGACTACATGTACTACATGGAGTCATTTGGGACGAAGAGCATGAGAAGTTCATGAGGAGCAGGTGATGAGGATGGTCCTTCTCAATCTCATCTGCGGCCCCACTCCTCACTGCCTTTAGAGAAGACGTCAATATGGGTCAGAGTAGAGACATATATCCCTTAGGTTCCTTATGGATTTCCACTTGGTGCTGTACATCAATGCACAGAGAATCACAGGTTGCAAGAGTTTGGGCAAGTTTCATGTGAAATATTCATGGTAATAACCAGGTAAACTTAATATTATTACATATAATAATCAGGTTAAAATGTAGTTTAGCCAATAGTTCTTCAGGAAGATGTTGTTATGAACGTGGACCTTTACAAAGTGGTTTATCTGAAGAAGGTATTACAAAGTTAAAATCTGGATAAGCAGAAGTGAAAGGGACTGAATTTGAGGTAAACGCAGAAGGAGACAAGTCTTGGAACAAACGCAATATGGTTATGGGGAAAATGCTCGTGTGGAAATAGAATGAGGTGAGAATGGTAGGGTAGGGCTAACCTCCAGAGGCAGGGTGATTGCAGGTAGAATGAAGCCTCTATTGGCTCTTGAGGCAGAAGTTCTACATGCAAATGAGGCATCCAAGGCCAGAAGGCATTCGTACATCCAAGTGAGCAATCTCTAGGGAGCTTTCCCCTGGAGTCCTGCAAGTTAGAAATGTATGCCATCTTTTGTGATGTCTGCACATCTTCAGAGGCGCTTTTGTTCCTATCCCTCTCATCAGAGTCATCAGCTTCTCAGTTGTTATAGAGAGGACCCTGAAGTGCAGCATGACTCACACCAACCTTACCGTCTTCCACCCTGCAGTTTTTGTCCTACTTGGCATTCCTGGGCTGGAGGCTTATCACATGTGGCTGTCAATCCCCCTCTGCCTCATGTACATCACTGCAGTCCTGGGGAACAGCCTCCTGGTGGTGGTCATCATCACAGAGCGCAGCCTCCATGAGCCCATGTACTTCTTCCTCTCCATGCTGGCCATGACGGACATCCTGCTGTCCACCACCACTGTGCCCAAGGCCCTAGCCATCTTCTGGCTGCATGCCCATGACATTGCCTTTGATGCCTGTCACTCAAGTCTTCTTTGTCCATGTGATGTTTGTGGGGGAATCAGCCATCCTGTTGGCCATGGCCTTTGACCGCTTCGTGGCCATCTGCACCCCTCTGAGATATGCAGCAGTGCTAACATGGCCTGTTGTGGGAAGGATTGCTCTGGCCATTGTCACTCGAAGCTTCTGCATCATCTTTCCTGTGATCTTCTTGCTGAAGCGGCTGCCCTTCTGCCGGACCAACATCATCCCCCATTCCTACTGTGAGCATATTGGAGTGGCCTGCTTAGCCTGTGCTGACATCACTGTCAACATCTGGTATGGCTTCTCAGTGCCCATTGTCGTGGTCATCTTGGATGTGATTCTCATAGCTGTATCCTACTCACTCATCCTCTGGGCAGTCTTTCATTTGCCTTCCCAGGATGCCCGACAGAAGGCCCTCAGCACTTGTGGCTCCCACCTCTGTGTCTTCCTCATCTTTTATGTTCCATCTGTCTTCACTGTATTCACCCATTGTTTTGGGCGTAATATTCCTAAACATGTCCATATTCTGCTTGCCAATCTTTATATGGCATTGCCACCAGTGCTGAACCCTATTGTCTATGGTGTTAAGACTAAGCAGATCCGAGAGGGCATAGCACACCAGTTCTTTGAGGTCAAGGCTTGGTACTGTGCCTCCCCTCTGGGATGATGGTACCCCACCAACTCCTACTCCCAGCTTCATCAAGGAATCTTGGTATGACAAGCCCTAAACTGAAAGAGGTTTTCCTCTTCTTCCTGCTCTTCCCCTTTCTCTTCTTTCTTCATCCTCCTCTTTCACCCAATTTTCTCTCCTTTCTCTGCTCTCTCTTCCTCTTGCCTACTTTTTATATTTCTTTATTTTCTCGACCCTCTTCTCTCTTCCTCCCACTACCACCCAGAAATATAGTTAAGTGTGCATGACCTTGATTTTAGCATTTGAATGCCTCAGTAAGCCAGAGCTACTCTAGAGGCATGGGGAGCTGAGCATCACAGGATGGAAGATTATGAATGAATGAATGAAAATAATTTTATGTCTAACATCTAAAGGGAGTCCAGGCTTTCTTTTTAATTCCAAAATGTGCATTGATTCTTTTATAGAAGAACAGCCATCTATATCCAATAGTTGTTTGGAAAACTCCTGCTCATTTTTCAAATTTCAATTCAAGAACTGCCTTCACTGTTAAGTCTTTCTTGATCTTCTCAGACAAACCAAGTTTCCTCTCTTTGCATGTCTATCATCTGGTTCAAATATCCAAATGTGTACAATGAATGATAACGGGTTAGTTATCTGTACCCTCAATTGAATATAAACTCCTTGAAATCAGAAGACTGTGTATCATTCATTTTTGTATCCTCAGTGCATTACAAAATGCCTGGCACTTCATAAATATTTGAAAAATGAAAGAAAGAATAAGTGAAAGGACAATTACTTTCTAGAAATCAGAGCCTGCATCTCAATGAAACACTGAAATGAACAGTTCAGTTGGTCCACTAAACTAGTGATAGTAAACCAGTCCTTCACAAAGGCTGCTCTACCTTATGGAGGCAAATTAGCTTCTCATCTGCCCTGCTCTCTTACCCCTTTATGCAGAGACCAGGGAATAGAAACAGTCAGAGGAAACAGATTCTCTCTTCTTTCTAGTTTCCAACTGGCCCCAGTATTAGCAATTATAACACATAGTATACTGCCACCTTAGCAAAATTGAAGTAGCCTCTTAGAGTTCACAATCTTGACACTCCTCTTTCATGCTTTTCCTGAAAAGGTCATGCACATGCATTTCCTCAACCACTATCAGCACAAATGACTCATCACTTTCTCTAGCTTAGAACTCTCCTTCAAATTTTTGTCCATATACCCACCAATTAACTGTATATATCCTATAGGATATGGAACTTTCAGTTAAAGCATCTTGTCTTCTTGCTTCCTTTTCTTAGGAGTATGATGGTCAAATCAGCTTCACTGAGTTGGAAACCCTGGAGTATTTCTCAGCTTCTTCCTCAGTCGTGCTCCTCAACAAATAATTGGTGTTAGTCATATTGATTGTGCCACTAGTTAAGTGAATGGTATTTGGAGTCACATCAGAATTCGAGTCTTGTCTCCAATGTTTTCCAGAAGGGTGAACTTATGAAATTCATTGAACATTTTTAGTCCTGAAATTTTGTTCATCTGTGAAGTACAGACAATAATTGTACCTCGTTGGGTTATTGAGAAGACTAAAGAAAAGGAATAATACAGAGCGCTTTGTCCTTGGCTCATAATAAGTATCTGAGGAATATTTTATTAACACTGTTAGTACTGTTAGTCTTCTTTTTTCATTGCCCCTGCCGATTATTTATGTTCCTTATCATCTTTCACCTCAAATATTGCATTAGTTTCTTTTTTTAAACTTTATTTATCAAAAAATTAAAAAACAAACACTTAAAAAACAACATTAGCTTCTTAACTGATATCAAAGTTTTTATTCTTTTACTCCTTAACCTAAATTTTAAATTGACTCAAAGTTAAGTCTCCCAAAAGGCAGAGCTGGTCATGCTGCTTCTCTGTCAAATGCTTTGGAGTGTTCTGCATTACTTACAAAAGTGTTTTCCACAAAATGTTATGTAGAAGTATGTATCAGGTATCACTGGATATTTTATTTCAAAAATTACATGATCAAATAAGCGTGTAAAATGCTGACATTCTGTGAGTCACACACATGACTGTCCAAGAGAAGCCTAGAGTTGCAGCATGTTCCGCACTCAAGTGAATGTAGATATCTGTATCCATTCCCATAAATTGTTTATTAATGACACATAAATTATCTCTCTCTAAAAGCCTAGTGTTCCATTAGCCACAGTTTGGAAATCACAGGACTACAGAATAATTTATCAGCTAAGTATTAATTTAACAATCTGGACCTAACTTACTTTTCCAGCATTATCTCAAAGCATACTATTCTGTAACAACAACAAGAACGATTGCAACAACAGCTAATGTTTATCAAGAGGTGCTGGATACCATATTAAGTGTACTGCTGCACCTCTCATTTGATTCTCATACAACTTCACGAAGTTAGTACTGTTGTTATTTCTTCTGTATACACAGGGCATCCCAAGGCTTAGAGAGGATAAGTAATAAAGGTCACAGTTACCAGATGGAGGCATATCGATGCAAACTCCTCTTTGAAGACTTCACCAATTCCTCCAAGTCAGAGATACTCATCTTATCCTCTGGGACTCCAGAGAACTGACATTTATGGTTTCAACTGAATATGAATTACTCTTTGAACCCACCAGACTGTGAATTCTGTGAGGGCGAAGAGTAAGTCTTATTCACCATCTTATTTCCAGTATCCCTCATAAGGTTCAATATGTGTATTAATGGGTTGACTGATTTATAATGTTGGTGAGGTGGTTGACCTTTGGACCCTTCACTGTTAAATATTATCCCATTTTATGACTGAAAATCACGTGGACACATAGATACATTCACACATAGAGCACACTGAGCTTGTTCATCTGATCCACTATTTCCTCTGTCTCCCCACAGGTTTCTATATATATTGGGGTCTAGCAGGTATGGACTGGGCTTTAATATCCAGAAGTAATGTAAAACACTCAGTGTCCATATGCTAGAGATGTGGAGTCATTGGTTGATGCAGTACAGTGTGCTGCAGGAAGGACGTAAATTACCCACCCTTTCTGTTTCGAGTGTCAGTCATCCTTGGAGACAGGTCCTGCTGGAGTATGCTTCTGTCTAATTAACCTGCAAGTTCTCTAAAGATCTAATGGGGTAGAAACACTTTCCCAACCCACAAGGATGCTTAAGAGTGAGGTAGAAATACTGTCTCACTTCACTCCTGAGTCTCCACTTCTGGCAGCTTCTTTTACGTTTGGTAAGAGCCTTCTCTTCAAATGGTATAATTTCAGGTCAGGGAATATATATTTAGTTCCTGGAATTTTTAGTTTTAATTTTTTTGGAGTAAACTCAATAAACTGTAGATTATTGTAAGTTGGGAGAGAATTTCTAACATTGCTCATGGGCTACCCATGGGAAATTTAGCTGGTTCTGGTGCTGCTATCCTTTTCTTTATCTTCAGAGAGATCTTGTCACATGAGACCTGGAGGATAATTTTATTGGTTCAGGTCGATAAATTGTAACTTTTACTACTAGTCCCAAGATACTCTTTTTTAAATAGTGTTGGTCCATTGTAGGCCTGGGACCATTTCAAAGTAGAGAAAAACCAGTCCGGTAGGCAGTCATTTAGAGAATTTATTTTGCATGTGTAACAGACAACATGGTGCCTAAGTCCTTCTCAAAGGTACACATTTTTCCTTTCTGGTCAAGATATACATGTATCTATGGTAGGTTGAATTATGTAGCCCAGAAAATAACCTGTTCTAAATCTTAACCTGCATTCCTCTGATTGTGAACCCATCGTAAATTACATCTCTTGATGATGTTATTTTTAGTTAAGGCCCAACTGAATGTGTTTGGGTCTTAATCAGATTACTGGAGTCCATGTAAGCAGAAGAAGTTCAGACATAGAGAAAGCCACAGATAGGGGCCAGAACTCAAGGAGGGGAAGAGAAAGGAGAGAACATCTGCCACATGACAGGAAAGCCGGGGACTCCCGAGGACTGCCAGAGCCAGCCCCAGAAGGTACAGATTTTCTGGAGAAAGCAAACCTTGCTGACACTTTGATTTTGTACCTATCCCAGTCTTAAAACTGTGAGCCAATGAGTTCCCAGTGATTAAGCCAATGCATTGAGTGGAATTTGTATAACAAGGAGCCTGTGAAAGGAAGACAAGCTCTTAAGAATCCCCTTTCTACAGCATAGTTTTACACAATCTTTCCCATTTCCAGTAACCGCCTAATAAACATCATAATCAGGACCTCCTCTTAAGACAAAGTGATGAAGAAAATATTAACTGGGGAGTTGGGATAAACAATCTAGCTACTAGAAACTCTTTTTTATTGTTTTTTTTTTTGGTTTTATTTCTTCCCATCTCACCCCCTTGAGCAATTGGAATCATGATTTTCAGTATTTACCCATAAATACTGAAGGAATTATGCTTTGCTAGGCTAAACTTAACTCTTAGAATCCCCTTCCCTTTACCAAGTCCAGCAACAAAAGGTCAAGTAGGCAAATACCCAAGATTACATATATAATGACAGCAGACTATGTATATTTATTAACTCATTCAATTCTCACAACAGCCCTATCAAGTAGACACTGCTATTACTCCCAATTCTACATATATGCTATATATCAACAAGAGAAAAGTGCTGAATGGATAAATCTCATTAACATATAAGAAAAATAGAGGGCTGCAGGGTTGGACATTCCTTTCTCAGAATGGCAGAGAGCTGTGCCACTGCCCAGTCCACACTCAACTATGAATCTACAACTGCAGTGGAGAAACCCAAATAATCCCTTAATTCTATGATGTTATTCTAAGACCCTGCAACCAAGATTGGATGAAGACTTTCATGATGTCACTTAAAGCTTCTGTAACTAAAAATATTGTGTTTTGGGTGTTGATCTTGTACACTGACACTTCGCTGAATTCATTTATTAGCTCTAGGGACTTTGTTTTGTTGGAGTTTTCAGGATTTTCTGTAAGTAGAGGATCATGTTGTCTGCAAACAGGGAAAGTTTTATTCTTCCTTTTCAATTTGGATGCCGTTTATTTCTCTTTCTTGCCTGATTGCTCTTGCAAGAATTACCAGTAAAATGTTGAATAACAGTGGTGACAGTGGGCATCCTTGTCTTGTTATTGATCTCAGAGGGAAAGATTTCAGTATTTCACCATTAAGTAGGATGTTAGCTATGAGCTTTTCATATATGCCCTTTATCAAGCTGAGGAAAATTCCATACGTTCCTAGTGTTCTATGTGGTTTTATTAAGTAGGGTGCTGTAATTATCAAATGCCTTTTCTGCATCAATTGAGATGATCATTTTTTTTTTCCTTTCATTCTGTTAGTGTGGTGTATTACAGTAATTGATTTTCTTATGCTGAACCAACCTTGGATACCAGGGATAAATCTCACTTGATCATGGTGTATAATTCTTTTAATATGCTGTTAGATGTGGTTTGTTAAAATTTTGTTGAGGATTTTTGCATCTATATTCATAAGAGATACTGGTCAATAGTTTTCTTTTCTTGTGGTATATTTATCCGGCTTTGGTGTCAGGTTGATGTTGGCCTTAGGGAGTGTTGCCTCCTCTTTAATTTTTTGGAAGAGTTTGATCAGAATTGGAGTTGTCTTCTTGGAATCTTTGGTAGAGTTCCCCTGTGAAGTCATCTCGTCCTGGGTTTTCTTTGTTGGGAGGGTTTTGGTGACTGATTCATTCTTTTTACTAGTAATTGGTTTGTTAAGATCTTCTGTTTCTTCTTGAGTCAATGTAGGTAGCTTGTGTTTTTCTAAGAATTTGTCCATTTCCTCTAGATTATTTAATTTATTGACATACAGTTGTTCATAGTATCCCCATAGCCCTTTTTATTTCAGTGGGGTTGGTAGTTATGTCCCCCTTTCATTTTGATTTTTGTTATTTGTTTCCTCTTCTTCTCCTTCTTCTCCTCCTTCTCCTCCTTCTCCTCCTTCTCCTCTCCTCCTCCTCCTCCTCCTCCTCCTTCTTCTTCTTCTTCTTCCCTTCTCCTCCTTCTTCTTTCCTTTGTCAGTCTAGCTGAAGGTTTGTCAAATTTATTGATCTTTTCAAAGAACCACATTTCTTCCCTCTAATATTTGTTATTTCCTTCCTTCTGCTCATTTTAGGTTTGCTTTGCTCTTCTTTTTCTAGTTCTTCCAGTTTTGGGGTTAGGTCTCTGATTTTAAGTCTTTCTTATTTTTTAATGTAAGCAATTAGAGGTACAAATTTCTCTCTCAGCACTGTCTTCACTGCATCCCATAAGTTTTGATATATTGTATTTTCATTGTCATTTGCCTCAAGATATTTCTTATTTTTATTTCTAATTTCCTCTTAAACCCATTGGTTGTTTAAGAGTATGTTTAATTTCCACATATTTGTGAATTTTCCATTTCTTCTTCTATTATTGATTTCTAGCTTCATTGTGTTGTGGTCAGAGAATATACAATGTATGATTTCAGTATTTTTTAATTTATTGAGACTTGTTTTGTGACCCAACACATGGTCTACCATGGAGAATGATCCATATGCACTTGAGAAGAATGTGTATTCTGTTTTTGTTTGATGCAGTGTTCTGTATATGTCTGTTAGTTCTAGTTGGTATAGCATGTCATTCAATTCCTGTACTTCATTATTAAGCTTCTGACTAGATGTTCTACCCATTATTGTGTGTTAATGTCTCCTACCATCAATGTAGAACTGTTAGTTACTCCCTTCAAATATGATGGTGTTTGATATATTTATGACTCTGCTGTTAGGTTCATATATATTTATAATTGTTACATCTTCCTGTTGAATTGTCCATTTTATCAGTATATAATGACCATATTTGTCCTTAACTGTTTTTGAGTTAAAGTCTATTTTATCCAATATTAGTATAGCAACCCCAGATCTCTTTTGATTACTACTTTCATGTTGTATATTTTCCATCCTTTCACCCTCAACCTACTTGTTTCTTTGAGTTTAAGGTGAGTTCCTTGTAGACAGCATATAGTTGGGTCATATTTTTTTATCCATTCTACCAGTCTCTGCCTTTTCAGTGGAGAGTTTAATCCATTTACATTTAAGTCACTATTGATAATATGGGACTTTCTTCTGCCATTTTGCTATTTACCCTTTTTAAGTCTTATACCATTTTTGTCCATCACTTCTCTTAAAGTCTACTTTTATAATTATTTGCTTTTTAGTGTTGTACCATATTGAGTGCCTTTTCATTTCTATTTGGATATATTTTAACATCCTAATTATATAACAATCATATTTGGTTGGATATCAACTTTAGTTCAATAGCATGTACATATACACTTCCTATAACCCCCCAACTTTTTTAGTGGATACCATTTATATCTTTGTATATTGTAGGTCCAGAAATGTAGATTTATCATTACTTCTTATGCATTTGCATTTTAGCATCTGCAGGAAAGAATAAGAGGAGTTATATACCAAACAATACAGTACAATTATACTGACACTTATAATTACCCAAATGGTTATATTTACCACAGGTCTTTTTTCCTTATGCTGATTGGAACTACTGTATAGTGTTGTTCCCTTTCAGTCTGAAGAACTTCTTTTAGCCTTGCTTGTAGAGCAGGTCTAGTGGTGATGAACTTATTCAGCTTTTGTTTATCTGAGGATGTCTTAATCTCTTCCTCAGTTTTGAAAGAGTCTCACTGGATATAAAATTCTTGGCTGGCAGTTGTTTTCTTTCAGCACTTTAAGAATTTCAAACCACCACCTTCTTATCTCCATGGTTTCTGATGAGACATTGGCACTCGATCTAATTGGGACTCCCTTGTATATAACATGTTGCTTTTTTTCTTGCAGTGTTGAGAACTCTCCCCTTGTCCTTTGCATTCAATAGTGTAATCAGAATATGATGGGGTGTATTTTTCTTCATTTTTTTCCTGTTTGGTGTTTTCTGAACTTCTTAGATGTGCATATTCAGGTCTTTAGCTAAGTTTTGGGAGTTCTCCGTCTTTATTTCTTTGATTATCTTCTGCTCCTTGCTCTCTTTCTTCTCTTTCTGGGACTCCCATAAGGCATATATTGTGTTCTTGATGTCCCATAGCTGTCTTAGGCTATTTTTCACTTTTAACATTTCATTTTTCTTTCTGCTCCTCAGCCTGACTCACTTTGAGTATCTTGTATTCAAGTTCTCTGATTGATTCTTCTGCCAACTCCAATCTACTCTTGAAACCCTCCTGGGCATTTTCCATTTCAGTTATTGTGATTTTCAACCCCAGTAGTTCTATTTGGTTCCTTTTAAAAATTTGTATCTCTTTTCTTAGACACTCATGTTGTTCATTCATTGTTTTCTGATATCCTTTACTTCTTTGTCTGTACTTTCCTTTATCTCCTTGAGCATTTTTAAGATCATTTTTTAAAAAAGCTTTGTTTGGTATGTCTATATTCTCATCTTCATTGATATTTTCTGTAATTCTGTTCTCTTCCTTTGGATGGGCCACCCTTTTCTGTTTGTTTTTTGTTTTGTACTCTTTTTGCACACTTTACATTTTAATATTTTAAAATGTTAACTCAGGGTTTACTCCATGAGATGTATGTTTCTGGTTTTGTAACTAGCTGGTGATAAGACAGATTTTCTTGTGCTTCAATCCTCCTTTCAGGAAGGTCTGCCCAAGGTAAATGGAATGTGCAAGATTTTCCATCTTTCTGGTCCTCTGTCTTGTCCTGGGCTTTTCTTATTACTTGTTTTGGAGTTCCCCTGTTTCTGGATTTTTATTGTCCCCTCTGTTTCCCAGAGACAGACCTCCTTCTCCTGGGAATTTTTTTTTTTTTTTAATCTTCATTTTATTGAGATATATTCATATACCATGCAGTCATACAAAACAAATTGCACTTTCGATTGTTCACAGTACCATTACATAGTTGTACATTCATCACCCAAATCAATCCCTGACACCTTCATTAGCACACACACAAGAATAACAAGATTAATAATTAGAGTGAAAAAGAGCAATTGAAGTAAAAAAGAACACTGGGTACCTTTGTCTGTTTGTTTCTTTCCCCTATTTTTCTACTCATCCATCCATAAACTAGACAAAGTGGAGTGTGGTCCTTATGGCTTTCCCAATCCCCTTGTCACCCCTCATAAGCTACATTTTTATACAACTGTCTTCGAGATTCATGGGTTCTGGGTTGTAGTTTAATAGTTTCAGGTATCCACCACCAGCTACCCCAATTCTTTAGAACCTAAAAAGGGTTGTCTAAAGTGTGCGTAAGAGTGTCCACCAGAGTGACCTCTCGGCTCCTTTTGGATTCTCTCTGCCACTGAAGCTTATTTCATTTCCTTTCACATTCCCCTTTTGGTCAAGAAGATGTTCTCCGTCCCACGATGCCAGGTCTACATTCCTCCCCAGGAGTCATATTCCACGTTGCCAGGGAGATTCACTCCCCTGGGTGTCTGATCCCATGTAGGGGGGAGGGCAGTGATTTCACCTTTCAAGTTGGCTTAGCTAGAGAGAGAGGGCCACATCTGAGCAACAAAGAGGCATTCGGGAGGAGGCTCTTAGGCACAACCAAAGGGAGGCCTAGCCTCTCCTTTGCAGCAACCATCTTCCCAAGGGTAAAACCTGTGGTAGAGTGCTCAACCCATCAAACCACCAGTCCCCTATGTCTGTGGTCATGTTGGCAACCATGGAGGTGGGGTAGGCGAATACCCCTGCATTCTCCACAGGCTCCTCAAGGGGGCACTGCATCTTTTTTTTTTTTCCTTGTTTTTTTTTTTTTTTTTTTTTAACTTTCCCTTCTTTTTTAAATCAACTGTATGAAAAAAAAGGTTAAAAAGAAAACAAACATACAATAAAAGAACATTTCAAAGAAACCATAACAAGGGAGTAAGAAAAAGACAACTAACCTAAGATAACTGCTTAACTTCCAACATGTTCCTACTTTACCCCAAGAAAGTTACCTAATATAGCAACATTTCTGTGAACTTGCTCCTACTATATCCATCAGAAATTAACAGACCATAGTCATTCCTGGGCATCCCCAGAACGTTAAATAGCTTATCTGTTCTTCTTGGATTATTGTTCCCCCTTCCTTAATTGCTCTCTATTGCTAGTTCCCCTACATTCTACATTATAAGCCATTTGTTTTACAGTTTTCAAAGTTCACATTAGTGGTAGCATATAATATTTCTCTTTTTGTGCCTGGCTTATTTCGCTCAGCATTATGTCTTCAAGGTTCATCCATGTTGTCATATGTTTCACGAGATCGTTCCTTCTTACTGCCGCGTAGTATTCCATCGTGTGTATATACCACATTTTATTTATCCACTCATCTGTTGAAGGACATTTGGGTTGTTTCCATCTTTTGGCAATTGTGAATAATGCTGCTATGAACATTGGCGTGCAGATATCTGTTCGTGTCACTGCTTTCCGATCTTCTGGGTATATACCGAGAAGTGCAAGCGCTGGATCGAATGGTAACTCTATATCTAGTTTTCTAAGGAACTGCCAGACTGACTTCCAGAGTGGCTGAACCATTATAAAGTCCCACCAACAGTGAATAAGAGTTCCAATTTCTCCACATCCCCTCCAGCATTTGTAGTTTCCTGTTTGTTTAATGGCAGCCATTCTAACCGGTGTTAGATGGTATCTCATTGTGGTCTTAATTTGCATCTCTCTAATAGCTAGTGAAGCTGAACATTTTTTCATGTGTTTCTTGGCCATTTGTATTTCCTCTTCAGAGAACTGTCTTTTCGTATCTTTTGCCAATTTTATAATTGGGCCGACTGTACTATTGTCATTGAGTTGTAGGATTTCTTTATATATGCAAGATATCAGTCTTTTGTCAGATACATGGTTTCCAAAAATTTTTTCCCATTGAGTTGGCTGCCTCTTTACCTTTTTGAGAAATTCCTTTGAGGTGCAGAAACTTCTAAGCTTGAGGAGTTCCCATTTATCTATTTTCTCTTTTGTTGCTTGTGCTTTGGGTGTAAAGTCTAGGAAGTGGCCGCCTAATACAAGGTCTTGAAGATGTTTTCCTACATTATCTTCTAGGAGTTTTATGGTACTTTCTTTTATATTGAGATCTTTGGTCCATTTTGAGTTAATTTTTGTGTAGGGGGTGAGGTAGGGGTCCTCTTTCATTCTTTTGGATATGGATATCCAACTCTCCCAGCCCCATTTGTTGAAAAGACCATTATGACTCAGTTCAGTGACTTTGGGGGCCTTATCAAAGATCAGTCGGCCATAGATCTGAGAGTCTATCTCCGAATTCTCAATTCGATTCCATTGATCTGTATGTCTATCTTTGTGCCAGTACCATGCTGTTTTGGCAACTGTGGCTTTATAATAAGCTTCAAAGTCAGGGAGTGTAAGTCCTATCACTTCGTTTTTCTTTTTTAGAGTGTCTTTAGCAATTCGAGGCATCTTCCCTTTCCAAATAAATTTGATAACTAGCTTTTCCAAGTCTGCAAAGTAGGTTGTTGGAATTTTGATTGGGATTGCATTGAATCTGTAGATGAGTTTGGGTAGAATTGACATCTTAATGACATTTAGTCTTCCTATCCATGAACATGGAACATTTTTCCATCTTTTAAGGTCCCCTTCTATTTCTTTTAGTAGAGTTATGTAGTTTTCTTTGTATAGGTCTTTTACATCTTTGGTTAAGTTTATTCCTAGGTACTTGATTTTTTTAGTTGCTATTGAAAATGGTATCTTTTTCTTGAGTGTCTCTTCAGTTTGTTCATTTCTAGCATATAGAAACATTACTGACTTATGTGCATTAACCTTGTATCCCGCTACTTTGCTAAATTTGTTTATTAGCTCTAGTAGCTGTATCGTCAATTTCTCAGGGTTTTCTAGATATAAGATCATATCATCTGCAAACAATGACAGTTTTACTTCTTCTTTTCCAATTTGGATGCCTTTTATTTCTTTGTCTTGCCGGATTGCCCTGGCTAGCACTTCCAGCACAATGTTGAATAACAGTGGTGACAGCGGGCATCCTTGTCTTGTTCCTGATCTTAGAGGGAAGGCTTTCAGTCTCTCACCATTGAGTACTGTGCTGGCTGTGGGTTTTTCGTATATGCTCTTTATCATGTTGAGGAAGTTTCCTTCAATTCCTACCTTTTGAAGTGTTTTTATCAAAAAGGGATGTTGGATTTTGTCAAATGCTTTTTCAGCATCTATTGAGATGATCAATTGATTTTTCCCCTTTTGACTTGTTAATGTGTTGTAATACATTGATTGATTTTCTTATGTTGAACCATCCTTGCATGCCTGTAATAAACCCCACTTGGTCATGGTGTATGATTTTTTTAATGTGTCTTTGGATTCGATTTGCAAGTATTTTGTTGAGGATTTTTGCATCTATATTAATTAGGGAGATTGGCCGGTAGTTTTCCTTTTTTGTAACATCTTTGCCTGGTTTTGGTATTAGATTGATGTTAGCTTCATAAAATGAGTTAGGTAGTGTTCCCTTTTCTTCAATGTTTTGAAAGAGTTTGAGTAAGATTGGTGTCAGTTCTTTCTGGAAAGTTTGGTAGAATTCCCCTGTGAAGCCATCTGGCCCTGGGCATTTATTTGTGGGAAGATTTTTGATGACTGATTGGATCTCTTTGCTTGTGATGGGTTGGTTGAGGTCTTCTATTTCTTCTCTGGTCAGTCTAGGTTGTTCATATGTTTCCAGGAAATTGTCCATTTCCTCTACATTATCCAGTTTGTTGCCATACAGTTGTTCATAGTATCCTCTTATAATTTTTTTAATTTCTTCAGGATCTGCAGTTATGTCACCTTTTTCATTCATTATTTTGTTTATATGGGTCTTCTCTCTTTTTGATTTTGTCAGTCTAGCTAGGGGCTTGTCAATCTTGTTGATCTTCTCAAAGAACCAACTTTTGGTGATATTTATCCTCTCTATTGTTTTTTTTGTTCTCTATGTCATTTATTTCTGCTTTAATCCTTGTTATTTCTTTTCTTGTACTTGGTTTAGGATTGGTTTGCTGTTCATTTTCTAGCTTCTTCAGTTGATCCATTAGTTCTTTGATTTTGGCTCTTTCTTCCTTTTTAATATATGCGTTTAGTGCTATAAATTTCCCCCTTAGCACTGCTTTTTGCTGCATCCCATAGGTTTTGGTATGTTGTGTTCTCATTTTCATTCGTCTCTATATATTTAGCAATTTCTCTTGCTATTTCTTCTTTAACCCACTGATTGTTTAGGAGTGTGTTGTTTAACCTCCAGTTATTTGTGAATTTTCTAAGTCTCTGATGGTTATTGACTTCTAATTGTATTCCATTGTGGTCAGAGAATGTGCTTTGAATAATTTCAATCTTTTTAAATTTATTGAGGCTTGTTTTATGTCCCAGCATATGATCTATTCTGGAGAAAGTTCCATGAGCACTAGAAAAGTATGTGTATCCTGGTGATTTGGGATGTAATGTCCTGTATATGTCTATTAAATCTAATTCATTTATCAGATTGTTTAGGTTTTCAATTTCCTTATTGGTCTTCTGTCTGGTTGATCTATCTATAGGAGAGAGTGATGTGTTGAAGTCTCCCACAATTATTGTGGAAACATCAATTGCTTCCTTTAGCTTTGCCAGTGTTTCTCTCATGTATTTTGTGGCACCTTGGTTGGGTGCATAGACATTTACGATTGTTATTTCTTCTTGCTGAATTGCCCCTTTTATTAGTACGTAGTGGCCTTCTTTGTCTCTCAAAACATCCCTGCATTTGAAGTCTATTTTATCTGGGATTAATATTGCTACACCTGCTTTCTTTTGGCTGTAGCTTGCATGAAATATTTTTTTCCATCCTTTCACTTTCAGTTTCTTTGTGTCCCTGTGTCTAAGATGAGTCTCTTGTATGCAACATATTGATGGTTCATTTTTTTTGATCCATTCTGCGAGTCTATATCTTTTAATTGGGGAGTTTAATCCATTTACATTCAACATTATAACCGTGAAGGCATTTCTTGAATCAGCCATCTTATCCTTTGGTTTATGTTTGTCATATTTTTCCCCTCTCTCTATTAATATCCTTTATTGTACCCATACCGAATCTCTTTAGTATTGAACCTTTCTCCAAGTCTCTCTGTCCTTTCTTTGTTTCTCTGTCTGTAGGGCTCCCTTGAGTATCTCCAGTAGGGCAGGTCTCTTGTTAGAAAATTCTCTCAGCATTTGTTTGTCTGTGAAAAATTTAAGCTCTCCCTCAAATTTGAAGGAGAGCTTTGCTGGATAAAGTATTCTTGGCTGGAAATTTTTCTCACTCAGAATTTTAAATATATCGTGCCACTGCCTTCTCGCCTCCATGGTGGCTGCTGAGTAGTCACTACTTAGTCTTATGCTGTTTCCTTTGTATGTGGTGAATTGCTTTTCTCTTGCTGCTTTCAGAACTTGCTCCTTCTCTTATGTGTTTGACAGTGTGATCAGTATATGTCTCGGAGTGGGTTTATTTGGATTTATTCTATTTGGAGTTCGCTGAGCATTTATGATTTGTGTATTTATGTTGTTTAGAAGATTTTGGAAGTTTTCCCCAACAATTTCTTTGAATACTCTTCCTAGACCTTTACCCTTTTCTTCCCCTTCTGGGACACCAATGAGTCTTATATTTGGACGTTTCATATTATCTATCATATCCCTGAGGTCCATTTCGATTTTTTCAATTTTTTCCCCATTCTTTCTTTTATGCTTTCATTTTCCATTCTGTCATCTTCGAGGTCACTGATTCGTTGTTCAACTTCCTCTAGTCTTGTACTGTGAGTGTCCAGAATCTTTTTAATTTGTTCAACAGTTTCTTTAATTTCCATAAGATCATCCATTTTTTTATTTAGTCTTGCAATGTCTTCTTTATGCTCTTCTAGGGTCTTCTTGATTTCCTTTATCTCCCGTACTATGGTCTCATTGTTCATCTTTAGTTCTTTGAGTAGCTGCTCTAGGTGTTGTGTCTCTTCTGGTATGTTGATTTGGGTGCTTGGGCTTGGGTTATCCATATTGTCTGTTTTTTTCATATGCTTTATAATTTTCTGTTGTTTTTGGCCTCGTGGCATTTGCTGAACTTGATAGGGTTCTTTTAGGATTTGTAGACCAATTGAAGTCCTTATCTCTAATTTATCAGATCTACAGCTTCGTGGAGTACACTTTCTCTAACTAACCAGCAGGTGGCGTCCACGAGCCACCTGTTCTCCACAAGCCAGTTCTCCCCTGCTTAGCCTTTTGGTGAGTGGGGGAGTGAGTCTTGTGGGGTCCAATTGGTGTACCAAGCTTGCGTGTGTAGTTGGTGTTGCCTGCCCTGTATATGGGGCGTGTTTCTGGGCAGTCAGGGAGGGGGGGGGTGGCTCTAACAATCAAATCTCCCTGGTGATCCTAGAGTTTTAAAGCTGCTGCAATAGTCTAATCCTTCAGTTCAGTCCCGCCACAGTTTGTCTCTGCCACTGACCCACAAGTCCTTGGTATTGGCGTATGGCTCCTGAGACTTGCAAGTGGGCCCCTCTTCCAGGCCGTGCACCCTGGGTCCTCTGTTGAGGGATGACTGTGCTATGTCACAGGTGAGTGCCGTCCCCCCAGGGCAGTTCTGGGCTGCTGGGCTGTGTAGGGAGGCTCCCAGTCTGTTGAAATGATGGGTGAATGGGGCTTTGTTAATTCACACTGCTCTACCTTCCCAACTCTGGGACAATCAGCTGAGGTTGCAGGGAAGGCTAATGTCCACGCCCAGTTTTGTGGTGTGTGCCTGTTATTTGAAGCACTTCCGTCACACTAGGTTGTCTGGGGCAGTTCTGGGCTATGGGGCTGGCGATGGGCAGGAGTGTTTCCTGTCCACCAGGATGATGGCTGTGAGTGGACACCCCCCTTTTCTTGGGAAGTTGTGTTTAGTGAATTTTCTCAGCTACTGGATTATTGCGTTTTGTCTCAGAGCTCTCCTAGTTCTGCTCTTGACTTGACCTGCCCAAATAGCAAGTCTTTGAAGCTTTCTGTATTGGGCTTCTTAGAGTCATTGTTTTAGAAAAAGAAAAAAGGATTAAAAAAAAAAAAACAAAAAAAAACGGGCCCTCCTCAGAGATCTAATGGGTTATTGAAATGCTAAGAGACAAAGCAACCAGGGCCATTAAGGAAAGGTCCACAGGGCAGAGAGATCAGCTTTTCTTCAGGATTTGCATATGCGCCTCAGGGCCCTTCCCCTTTCTATGTTCACCAGAACTCCAAAAATCCTCCGCTTTTATTTTGGAGTTTTTTGTGTTGTTTTTTTTCTATGCCTGTCTCCTCTCTGCTGGGCTGGCTGCTCTCAGATTCTCTGGTGTCTGGTCTCAGTCTATCTATGTTTGGAGTTTGGATCAGTAGAATGAGTTTCCGATAAGGGCTGCCACTGCAGTTCTCCCTTCTCCTTCCCGGAGCTGACAGCCCCTCCTCCCCCGGGACTGAGCCTGGCAGGGAGGGGCACGGGTCCCCTGGCCGCAGAAACTTACAGATTTCGCTGATCTCAGCAGTTCCACGTTTTCATGAGTGTTGTATGAAGTATGCCCAAAGTCAGATTGCTCTGTGGTGTCCAGTCCACGCAGTTCCTGGCTTTCTACCTACTTTCCTGGAGGAGTAACTAAAACATACAACTCACCAGTCTGCCATCTTGCCCCGCCTCTCTCTCCTGGGAATTTGAAGCCAGAAGGCCTTTGACCCAGACTGTCTGCATTTATAATTTTTTACACTTCTTTCATCGTCTCTAGCTGCTTTTGCCTAGAGGGAAAATTCTTGGAGGAGGGTCACCCCAGAGAGGATTTACCGAAGTCAGTATTTCCCAGCCAAAACAGGGTGAAGGACACACAAAGGGGGCACAGACTGTGGAAGGGATCAGGAAAGGCACCAAAAGCCTTTCCATTGGCTCCTGAAAACTGAGCTTTCCTGACCTGTTCAGCAAATGCAGCCCTTCAGCTTACTGTTCCCTGTAACCATGTGGAAGCTCTAGGTCATTAAATCTCCACTGCCTCTGCTCCTGTTTGGGGAGGGCTGAATCTATGGGCAGGTTGAAACAATAGCTGCCCAGAGTTTGGCCCCCAGTGATCCGAGTTCACTAATCCAAGCCGTGATTGGTGATTGGACATTCTCACCCTTGTTTTTGGGAAAGAGGATTTTTATGTCCCTTTCTGTCCCCAGCAGTTAGCCAGGGACTGGACTCCATGGCAGCCTGCTGCAAGAGTGGGTTACGGGCACTGGCAGCTGCCACATGGAAAGGGCAACTCACTATTCTTTACCATAGTTAATCAGCCTCTTCCTCCCTCTCTTCCCTGGATGCTGAAGAGTATTTTGTCCTCTATGCAGAATAGTAATTTCAGATAATTCCTTTCTGTTTAATAATTGTTTTGGTGGTAGGAATGAGTCCTGGAGCTCCCTACTCCATCATCTTTCCTGAAGTCTCCCTGGGGTGTCTTTTTGACATGTTTTTATGATAGTTGGTTCATAGTGGTTTTAATATTTATTTTAATATCTAGCAGTTATGCCTCACTTTGTTATATGGAAAGCTTTTTATCCTTCAAGTCCCAGGTGGATATAAATGTTCCCTTTATCCCTGTTCTTGCAGCAAAACTTGTTAGGATTTTCTATACTTGCCTCAAATTCTCCTCTACTATTTTATCATAAATCCAGTCAAATTAAGCTTTTGTCCCTGACATTGCACTGACTTTGTTCTTATCAAGGTCACTAATGAGCTCTTTTTTGCTAAATTCAGTAGTCAATCCTCAGTGCTTTTTTTTTCATTGGACCAATCACTAGCATTAGACACAGACATTCACTCCCCACTCCTTGATACACTTTTTTTCACTTGGCTTCCTGGACACTGCTCTTTTTTTCCCTCCTACTTCCCTGGTCTTTCCTTTTCAGTCTCCTTCCCTGATGTTCTGCTTCTTTATCCTGACCCTCTAACATTGGAATGCCCATAGCTTAATCCCTGGTCCTCTTTTCTTTTCTATCTATACTTACTTCCTCTATGATCTTATCCAGTCTCAAGGCTTTATATACTATCTTTGCTAATGAATCAATATTTACATTTTAGACCAGACCTCTTTCATGAACTTCAGAGTAATATAACCAGCTGCTTACCCAACATCTTTGCTTGGGTGTCATTTTGAGCTCCTGATCTTCCCCTTGTAACCTCCTTTGCCTCAAAGATTTTCCTTTTTCGATTAATGGCAACTTCCTCCTTCTAGTTCCTCAAACCAAACTCTTGGAATCATCTCTAACTTTTCTTTTTTGTTCATACATTACATCTAATCCATTAGGAAATCTTGGTTGGCTCTACCTTCAACACATGTTTAGAATCTGACTACTTTTTACTGCTTCCACTGCTATCACTGTGGCCCAAGCCACCGTCATCTCTCAACTGGATCACTGCATTGGTTTCCTATCTGGTCTTCCTGTTTCTGCCCTTGCTGCTGTACATTCTTTCTCAACATAGCAGCTGGATCATTTTAAAGTTTTATTGCATATTAACAATCTTGCAATTAATTCTGATGTAACTGAAAGTAAGGGACACAAAAATATCTGTCTCCCCTTTACCTCTATTTTATCCCACCTCTCCTTCTTGCTTTTGTTACTCCAGGCACCCTAGCCTCTCTTATGCTCCCTAAACATGCCATGCCTGCTTCCTTTCCAGGGACTTTGCTTTTATTGTTCTCCTTCTTTGTGGGGAACTTTTTCTCACTGTATGGAGCCCTATAAGATTTAAAATGTTAGCTTTGTGATGTTAAAAATATCCCGAGAATTTGGCTAGCTGTGCATTATTTTGCATTAATTCAGTCTGGTGCTTAGTGAGCTCTTTTAATCTGAAGTTTTAAGTCTTTCTCCAGATCATAGAACTTTTCTTTGGCTATCATTTCTTGTCCAATCCTCTGGCATTCATTGAATTAACATACAACATATTTTTACCTCTGGTTTTCATGTTACTTGCCTTTTATTTCTCATTTCATTGTCTTTGAACTTTTTATTCTACACTATATATGAATTCTTTATTTGATCTCTAGATCATTTCAGTTTTCAGCAATGTCTGTTCTATTTTTCACTATTTTCATTGAGTTTCTGAGTTTTTATTGCACATTTTTCTTCATTTCAAAGAATCTTGATCATGTCATATCTTGATAAGAATTCACAGGTTTAAATTCTCTGTCTTTAAAAAAATTATGGATCAATTTGATCAAACGTTGCAGTCAACTAGCTTATTCTTCCTCCTTTATGCTACTAGTGCCCTAAAATGCCCTATAACCTCCTCTGATGAATGGTTGGTTGACATGGGTTTCTTCAAAATTCTTGGAAGTTAGGCTACAGGAATTATAGTGATTATAGACCATGAATGATAAGGAAGCTTTTTATTTCTTTTTCTTCTTTTTTTAATGATAAAATAGTAAACTTTATTTATTCCAACTAATTGGGGGTGGGTGGGATAGCCATGTGAATCCAAAAGAGTTAAAAAATTACAGAATAGCTTTTAAAGAAATGCAGTTTTATCACTATAAATACTACATCTAAAATTAGACCAACAAAAAACTCTCAAGTGAGAAATTCAGGTTGGAAAATCTTTAAAGAATAAATAACAGTGACTTGTAACTAGTTTTGTTACAAATACATAGGTACTTCTAAAATACTTGAGATTGTTTTAAAACATTTCTTTCAAAAGGTATAGCTTTTATTACAAAAATCTTATTTATACTATTTGCTTGCTAAACCATTTCTTTATAGATTAGCCTATAGCTAATTCTTTTTTAATTCAATTTTATTGAGATACATTCACATACCATACAATCATACACAGTGTACAATCAGTTGTTCACAGTACCATTATTTAGGTATGCATTCATCACCAAAATCAATTTTTGAACATTTTCATGACCACAAAAAAAGAATAAGAATAAAAATTAAAGTAAAAAAGAACACACAAAACATACCATACTGCATCCCTCCCTGTTATTCATTTACTTTTTGTACCCATTTTTCTACTCATCTATCCACACACTGGATAAAGGGAGTGGGAACCACAAGATTTTCAGAATCGCAGGGTCACACAATGTAAGCTACATAGTTATACAATCATCTTCAAGAATCAAGGCCATTGGGTTGCAGTTCATCAGTTTCAGGTATTTCCTTCTAGCTATTCCAATACACTAAAAACTTAAAAGGGATATCCATATAATGCATAAGAATAACCTCTAGAATGACCTCTTGACTCTATTTGAAATCTCTCAGCCATTGAAACTTTATTTTGTTTCATTTCTCTTCTCCCTTTTGGTCCAAGAAGGCTTTCTCAATCCCATGATGCCAGGGCCAAGCTCATTCCTGTGAGTCATGTCCCATGTTTCCAGGGAGATTTTCACCTCTGGGAGTCATGTCCCATGTAGTGGGGAGGGCAGTGAGTTTACCTGCAGAGTTGGCTTAGAGTGAGAGAGGCCACATCTGAGCAACAAAGAGGTTCTCTGAGGGTGACTCTGAGGCACAATTTTAAGTAGGCTTAGTGTCTTCTTTGCAGTTACAAACTTCATAAGGGCAAGCCCCAAGATCAAGGTCTTGGCCTTCTAAGTTGTTAGTCCCCAATTCTTGTGAGAGTATCAGGAATTTCCCAGGTGGGGAAGTTTAATATTTCTATATTTTCCCCCAGTCTCTCAAGGGAGCTTTGCAAATACACTTTTATTCTCTGCTCAAATTACTCTGGGATGTATTGGGGCTTTACACTAACCTGTACAAACCAACCAGGTTTCACTCCCTATTAAAGTTCCATATAATTATGGTATTTGAATAGACCACACAAGTTAAAAAATACAGTGTGTTACAAAAAATATAGATTTGCACCTAATAAACATCTCTTCCTTTGGTCTCAAACAGAAGGTGAAGTCTTAAAACACCTTTGTGATGGTTAGGTTCAAGTGTCAGCTTGGCTAGGTAATGGTGTCCAGGTGTCTGGTCAAGCAAGCACTGGTCTAACTGTTACTGCAAGGACATCTGTGGATGGGTAATAAAGCAGAAGGCTGATTTATTAAATCGTCAGTCAATTGACTGCATCTGTGACTGATTACATCAGTGACGGGCATGTTTTCTGCAATGAGAGAATTCAATCAGCTGGATTTAATCCAATCAGTGGAAGGTTTGTTAAGGGAGAAAGAGAGAGAACCTCCACTTCTTCTTCAGCTTGCCAGTGAAGCATTTCCTGAGGAGTTCATCAAACACCTTCATCAGAGTTGCCAGTTCTCTCCCTGCCCTATGGAATTTGGACTCATGCATTCTGCCTATGGAATTTGGACTTGTGCATCTACAGAGTTGTTTACAGATATCTCTTATTGGTTCTGTTTCCCTAGAGAACCCTAACTAATACAACCATCTGTATTATCCTTTACCCTTTAGTCTGATTTATCTTAGTCCTAACCAAGTCCATTTAATTTATATCTCTAATTTGAAGTCTGATCTCTTTTTCAGACCCTTTAACATTTGCTGTATTGGGTAATGCTGACTCTGGCTCTGAGTCTCAGGTGTCACACAGATACCCAAATTTCCAGGGACCGACCAGGTTATACACAAAGAACTCAACATCTCAGAATTTAGAAATAGGCATTACAACTCAGGAATAGATGTAATTGCTGTAAGAACTTACAATCTAGGACCTTTACAATAAGCCTTCTCCTGATAACTTATGCTTTCAGATTCAGTTCTCAGAGTTTGCCTGTTATAGTTAGTCCATATTATTGAGGCATTATGTTTGTCCTTTCATTTCTGGTTTATTTCACTCAACATACTGTCCTCAGTGTCCACTCACCTAGTTGCATAACTCACAACTTCATTCCTTATTGTAGCAGATCAATATTCCATTGTATGTATATACCACAGTTTGCTATTCCCTTCATCAGTTGATGTATACCCTTAGGCCACATCCATTCGCTGCAAATCATGAATACTGCCACCATAAACCCCAATATGCCAATGTCCATTTGTGTCCCTCTTTTCAGTTCTTTCAAGTACATACCCAATAACTGGGTTGCAGGGCCATATGGCAACTCCATGCTTCACTTCCTGTGGAACCACACCACACTACCCTCTAGATGGGCTCCACCATTCTACTTCCCTGCCAATGATGACTAAGTACATCCCTTTCTCCACATTTTCTCCATACTTGTATCACTTTGTTTATTTTTTAGACGGTTTTATTCACACACCATACATCCCCTCTTAAGTAAACAATCAATGTTCCCTGTCTAATCACAGTTATGCATTCACCACCCCATCTATATGAGGAAATTTCCATTTCTTCCACAAAGAAAGAGGAAGAGGGGAAAAAAGAAAAAGGAAAAAGAAAGAAAAAATGACCACTAAATAGCAACTAAATAAAAAATAAAATTAAAATAAAGTACAATGAAAAGGTCAGACAACACCACCAATGCCAAGAATCCCATACCCCTCCCTTACATACCCCTCTTACAGACATTTAGCTTTGGTATATTGCCTTTGCTACAATTAATGTAAGCATATTACAATGTTACTGTTAACTATAGACTCTAGCTTGCATTGATTGTATTTTTTCCTCAGTATCATCCCACTTTTAACACCTCGTGGAGGCATTCATTTGTTCTCCCTCATGTAAAAACATTTTTATATTTGTACATTTAATCACAATCATTGACCACTCTAGGTTTCATTAAGTTATACCATCCCAGTCTTTATCTTCTGTCTTTCCTTCTGGTGTTATACATGCCCCAACCCTCCTCTTTCAACTGTACTCACAGTCATCTTTGTTCAATGTACTTACAGTATTGTTCTACCACTACCCAAGATTGTGCTATTCATTTCTGGATCTATACAGTCAACCCTGTTGAACATTTTGTACTCCTTCAGCATCAAATGCTCATTCTTTGCCCTCTTTCTATCTCCTGGTATCTTCATTTCTACACTCTTCTCCAAACCTCTCTCTCCTGTCTTTTCCTGTCTGTAGCACTCCCTTTAGTATTTCTTGTGGAGGAGGCCCCCTGTTCATGAAATCTCTCAGTGTCTGTTTATCTGTAAGTATTTTAAACTCTCCCTCATTTTTGAAGGACAGTTTTTCCAGATATAGGATTCTTGGTTGGCAGTTTTTCTCTTTCAGTATCTTGAATATATCATACCACTGCCTCTTGCCTCCATGGTTTCTGCTGAGTTATCCACACTTAGTCTTCTTGAGCTTCCCTTGTATATGATGGATTGGTTTTCTCTTGCTGCTTTCAGAATTCTCTCTTTGTCTTTGACATCTGACAATCTGATTAGTAAGTGTCTTGGAGTAGATCTATTTGGATTAATTCTGGGATACACTGTTCTTCTTGGATCTGTAATTTTATGTCTTTCATGTGTCGGGAAATTTTCATTGATTATTTCCTCTATTATTCTTTCTGCCCCTTTTCCCATCTCTTCTCTTTCACCTATAACATGTATATTCATGTGCTTCATGTTCCCTGAGCCCCTGCTCTTATTTGTCCATTCTTTTCCCTAGCTGTTCTTTTGTGTGTAGGATTTCAGATATCCTATCCTCTTGTTCAATAATCCTTTCTTCTGCCTTTCCAAGTCTGCTGTTATATGTCTCCATTTTGTTTTTCATTTCTTCTATTGTGCTTTTCATTTCCATAAGTTCTGCCATTTATTTTTTCAAGCATACGAATTCTTCCTTATGGTCACCTGGTGTCTTCTTATATCCTTCATCTCTTTTGTCACATTTTCCGTCAGCTCACTGATTTGATTTAGATTTGTTTAAACATCTTTAATTAGTTGTTTCAACTCTTGAATCTAAGTTGAAGTGTTAGTTTGTTCCCTTGACTGGGCCATGTCTTTGTGTTTCCTGATGTGGCTCATGACTTTTTGCTGTCTAGGCATCTTATTTCCTTGATTAGTTTATTCTGGAGGTTGTTTTTTCTCTTTTGCCTTGGGTTTTCTTCTTAGTTTTCTTTGATCTCTATATATTTTTTTGTTTCTCTTGCTGGCCAGTTGTCAGATTGGCTCTTCTCCCCAGTCTTCCTCCAAAATCAGGTGCCCACTGTGGCCTGCCACAGGGATGGGAGGTAGACACTGAGCACCCCAGCAAGTTCACTGTTTGTGGTAATACAGAGCTGCTGGCTTCCAGTGGTGCTCTGTTTCCCATAAGTCAGCAAGACCTGGATTTGTTTTAGAGTTCTGCTTTGACAGTTGGGTTGTCTGTGTTTCTCAGCCAAAACCAGGCTGGGTTTCTGTGCAGGAGTGTGTAGACCAGCTCCTGTGGTCCTAATAAATGGTCCTGAGCATCTTTTTAAGTGTTTCTGTTCCCTTGCCCTTTCCAGACTGTCTCATAGATGGTGCTGTTCAGTAACTTAATCGTCACCAGAGGCTGCTTTGCCTCCAAGCACAGGCTGCATCTACATAGGTAAGCTGAAACTGTGGGATTCCTATGCCCTCACTTTGCCTGTCTAAATCTGGCTAGATGTGGGGCTATACCTGTGGCAGAGTACCCCTCACCTCAGCTGACCCACTACTCCAGCCATTTTGAAGGCAAGGAAATGGCTGCCAGCTGCTGCTTCCCTCAAGGGAGTGGGAAGGGTTTTCAGACCCAGGGCTGTAAATGCAGTCTCTGTCCAGGTTTTCTCAGTCACTGGGCCTTGAAATGTCCTCCCTTGTACCCTGGGTCTTCAACCAGTGGGGGTATGTCTCACTGTTGTGGGAGATTTTAAAATCTGTGTCCCTGGTAGGAGAGTTCCTGTCTGATTCTGTGCCTTTCCTGCACTAAGCCCAAGTGAGGGAGAGGGGTGAAGACTGTCTAGTTTGGGACAGAAGATTCCTAACTGATAGTTCCTCTTTCTTCAATTTGGCATCTGCAGGATCCTTCTCCAGTCTATATCCTCCTCCAGAGTTTCAAACAATTCAGAATTGTCCTTTGTTTTGTTGAATCTCTGGAGTGGAGTTTTCAGTAGCTGTTTATGGTGCCATGTAGTTGATGTCACTCCCTTTTTAATTCTTTTTAATTTTGAAATTCAGTAGACAGGCTGGGATCTCTCTTAGGACATATGGAGCAGGGTTGGGCATTTTTAATAATTAAAGTATTTAAAGCTTTCAATTTACCTCTGGAGGCCAGTGGATCTGGTTAACTTCATTATATTTTATTTTCATTTAAAAATTTTTCTAAATAACGTAGGGTTTTTTTTTTTTTACATTATCTAAATTTACTTGATTGCAAAGATCAGCACACTAGAAGTTGGCTGCTTTAATTTCACACCATTGATAGAACTCACTGTTCTTCATTTCATTCACTCACCCTGCAAACAGTCTGTATACAGAATGTCTGCTGTTCCTTGGTTCCATAGTAAAATAGGAAACTTGATGTTTCAATTAAAAAGCTAAAATTAGAACATTTACCATCAGACTAAAACTCTCCTTCTGAAAGAGGATACTATAGTATTTGAAATATGCTTTGAAAAGAAAGCATATACAAAATCAAAGGGGCACCATTTCAAGACCACTAGGATTACATTAAATTTATATAATTCAATACTCATGATAATGTAACTCAAAAGCAAATCTAATCTTAAGAAAAAGCTCCAATAACTAAGACTACTTTAACAGGCACAATGAACAGTGTAAACACTGATAACAGGCACTGAGTTTAATAGGGCAGACAATATTTGCTTCTCAGTCACACTTAATTTTTAAATTACATTTAAAAAAAAATGGTACTGCTTAAGCCATGAATGTTTTACCAAAATTGTTTTCAAAATTTTAATAAATACATCAAAAGCTAAAACTCTAGTTAGGGTTTCATGCAAGATATTATATAACCAGGATAAACTCATATTTATAATAAGGCAACTTGCATTCAAAATGAACTCTATCCTTATATATATACATTTTTTAAAATTCAATTTTATTGAGATATATTCACATACCATACAATCATCCACGGTGTACAATCAACTGTTCACAGTACCATCTTACAGTTGTGCATTCATCACCCCAATCTATTTTTGAACATTTTCCTTACACCAGAAAGAATCAGAATCAGAATAAAAAATAAAAATAAAAAAAGAACACCCAAATTACCCCCTCCCCCCAAATCCCACCCTATTTCTCATTTAGGTTTTTGTCCCCATTTTTCTACTCATCCATCCATATGCTGGATAAAGGGAGTGTGATCCACAGGGTTTTCACAATGACACTGTCACCCCTTGTAAGCTACATTGTTATACAGTCGTCTTCAAGAGTCAAGGCTACTGGGCTGGAGTTCGGTAGTTTCAGATATTTACTTCTAGCTATTCCAATATATTAAAACCTAAAAAGTGTTATCTATATAGTGTGTAAGAATGTCCATCAGAGTGACCTCTTGACTCCATTTGAAATCTCTCAGCCACTGAAGCTTTATTTTGTTTTATTTTGCATCCCCCTTTTGGTCAAGAAGATGTTCTCAATCCCATGATGCTGGGTCCAGATTCATCCCCAGGAGTCATATCCTGTGTTGCCAGGGAGATTTACACCCCTGGGAGTCACGTCCCACATAGCGGGGAGGGCAGCGAGATCACCTGCCAAGGTGACTTAGTTAGAGAGAGAGGGCCACATCTGAGCAACAAAGAGGCACTCAGGGGGAGACCCTTAGGCACAATTATAAGCAGGATTAGCCTCTCCTTGTCATAGGGGCCAGCCCAAGACAGAGGTCTCAGCACATCAAGCCATCAGTCCCCAGTGTTTGTGAGAACATTGGCAACAATCCCAGTGAGGAAGTCCAATACCTCTGTATTCTCCCCCAACTCTTCAGGGGGGCCCTGAATATATATATTTTATTCTCCATCTAACTTACTTTAGGATGTGTTGCTATTTCATTCTAATCTATACAGACCTACCATAGCTCACTTCCTATTCAAAGTTCCATTAATTGTAGTGTTTGAACAAACTGACTGTAGAAGTTATGTTGTTTAGAAAATATAGATCCTACATCAAATAAACATCTTTTCCCTTGGTCTCACATGGAAGTTGGAGTTTGAACACAGTCAGTTTCACCCTTTATCCTTTTACTCTTATATTTTATTAAAAGGGCAAACATCATCAATTAACCCAGCTGTTTACTTGAATTACAAGAGTTACATGATTCAATATGAAAATAAGAAATGCCTACAAACCTCTGACAGTAATAAATCGCAATATGTAATGCCTACAAGAGTCATACTGTGCAACAAACCCTCATACAAAACACAGATATTTAAATACCTTTAAAATTCATTTTTTCTTTAAAATCATTCATAAAAAAGATTCTCAAGTCAGAATTAACACCTAAATTAGTCGAGCATCAGGAAGCGGCATTGCAGCTATTTAATAAGCAGTTTTCCATCCAGTTATTTTCTTGTAATGTCTGTGTTGCCAAATCATACACCCGCTTCTGCTTCTCTACACTCTCTATTCCATCATTTCTTCAGATCATGAAAACTGAATTTGTGGAACACCAGAAATCTGTTGATAGATGTATAAACCATAATCTTTTGTTGCTGACTATCTGCAGTTATTAAGCCAGCTGGTAACTGGTTAGTATGTGCCTTCTCTGTAAGCTCTTCACTTAGTGCTCTGTAGCTGTAACTATTCCACCAATTCCTTTCTCTCCTTTCATAGCCTCTGAATTTCTGAAGGTGTAATTTCAGAGGTTCCACATAACTGTCAAAGCCTAAGGCAGACATGGGAAAGAGAATATCCTCTCCACTGATCATCTTCCATTTCTCTTGATGGCATCTTTCACTTGCTTCAGATGTTATAAAGCTGATGAACTCACTCATTCTTTCTTGAACATATTCTTTGGCATCTTTCGCAAGCTTTCGTGTTGGAGTCTTGCAGTTTTCAATATTCTTGCCACATTTTCAACTGGAAATATATCTTGCTTCTGAAACTTTCTTTTGAAAGCTTCATGAAACTTCATGACCATTCAGACTGTCCTCAGTATAATCATGAAACTGTATAATATAATGACTTCCTCCAATATATTCTGCAGAAATTCCTAGTTCAGAAGCATCTGTTGTAGAACTGTCACCATTCATTGTCGTGAAATACTGTCAGAACCTGTTGTGAATGGTGCTTAAGAACACTCTTTAAAACGATGTCTTTGCTCAATTTTAATCTTCGGGGCAAGTCCAGGAGCCGCCAGCCACCAGATGACTGCATTCTTTATGTGTAAACCGGACTGCCGGAGACCACGCTTTCCTCCCGGGGACCTCGCTTCCTTCCCACGAAGGTGCCGGGGCGCTCCCGCCGCACGGCGCAGACGACGTGTCAGTACCGCGTGGGCGGGGCATCCCCTGAGTCGCCCCGGGTCGACCCCGCGCCACAAGCCTCCTGAAGCCCGCCAGCCGCGCGGTGTCCCGGATGCCGCGGTGGCCAAAATGGCCGGCCGGTCCCCGCGGACTGGAGGGCGGAGGGGGGTTCTCCCCGGGGATCCCCGCGTGGTGGCCCAGGCCAAGGGGGCTCCTTCGTTCGGGACGCCGCGGCGAGGTCGGGACCGGGGTCCCGGGCTGCGACACCCCCTCCTCGGCCGGCTTCCCGCGCAGAAGGGAGTCGTGCCCGGGCGCCGCCAAGAGGGGGTCCCCGGCAGCACCTCGGCGCCCCCTCTCGGCTTCCTCAGTGCCCCTGGCAGCGGCGGCATTGGCGGCGGGAACCGCGGAGGGCGGCATCTGGTTTTTGTTTCCTTACTTGACTCAACAGCTTTTTAGAGAAGAGGTTCCTAGTTTCTGAGGTATTCTATTTTTAATATTTAAACCTGAAAAAATATATATTTTTAAATTTAGGATTGTCACAGTGTCTTATAGTTAAATTTTTGAGGCTGTCCTATTAAATAATACTATAAATTAAGTCCTTGAGAATCCATTATAAATATTCCTCAAACGTATCTTTTATTTATGTGGAGTCGTTCATTTCAGGATTAAATTGCCTCCTTCCTGCCACCATCACTCTTCATACTTTGCCTTCCTTTTTGTTGCACAAGTACACAATTTAGCTACTAGATTTTTTTCAATTTTAACAATTTGATTTTTAAAATAATTAAATTTTTTTTTTAATGTTGTGGCCAAACATGAAACCATTGTAACCGGTTTTAAGTGTATAATTTGGTGACATTAAGTACATGGCAATATTGTGTAACTTTCAACACTGTCTAATTCGAGAACATTTTCATCATCCCAAACAGAAATTCTGTACTCTTTAAGCAGTAGCACTCCATTCGTCCTTTCCCCCCAGCTCCTGGTATCCAGTATTCTGCTCTCTGTCTCTATGAATTTGCCTATTCTAGATATCTCATATAAATAGAATCAAACATTTGTCCTTTTGTGCCTGGCTTATTTCACTTAGCATAATCTTTTCAAGGTTCATCCATATGGTAGCAGTGTCAGAACTTCATTCTTTTTTATGGCTGAATATCATTCCATTATATTTATGTACCATTTTGTGTATCCATTCATCAGTTGATGGACACGAGTTATTTCCACTTTTTGGCTATTAATAGTGCTGCTAGGAACACCAGCTTACAATATATGAGTCCCTGCTTTGAATTCTTTTGTGCATATACCTAGAAGGGTAATTTCTGGGTTATATGGTAATTTTATGTTTAACTTCTTGAAGATTCCCCAAAATGGTTTCCACAGTAGCTGTACCATTTTACATTCCCACCTACAATGCACAAGTGTTCCAATATCTCCATATCCTTGTCAACTATTATTTCCCATTTAAAAAATAGCCATCCTTGTGAGTATGAAGTGATATCTCATTGTGGTTTTCAGCTTCCAAACATGAGTCTTTTTTTTTAAATTAAATTTTTACTCAACAAATGCTCCCACTTCCCTTCTCCCTTTATCCACTAGTAACCTCTAACTTGCTTTCTATCTCTCTGAATCTGCTATTTCTAGTCATCTCCTTTAAGTAATATCATACAATGTTTGTGCTTATGTGCCTTGCTTATTTCACTGAGCATAATGTTCTCAAGATTCTTCCACGTTACAGCCTGTTTTATAACTTCATTCTTTCTTATGGCTGAAAAATATTCCATTGCATGTATCTACCGCATTTTGTTCCATTCATTTATTGATGGAAAACAACTTGGGTTGTTTCCGCATTTTTGCTATTGTGAGTAATACTGTTATAAACATATAAACATTGATGAACAAGTATCTATTTGAGGCCTTGTTTTCACTTTCTTTGTATGTATATAGGACTGGAATTGCCAGGTCATATGTTATCCTTTATGTAACTTTTTGATTAACCACCATATTGCTTTCCTCAGTGGCAGCATCATTTTACATTCCCACGTGCCATTCTTTTTTTTGTCTTCTTGGGTTCTTGGCAACTTCTTTTCTCCAGAAGTTACAAGATGAAGTGGGGAGAATTAATCTTCTTTCAACATTATTTGAATATTTTAATCTCTCACACAAGGTAGATTTTGCTTTTTTAAAGGTGTAAACATTTTAATCACTCTTTAATTTGTTCTATCCCATTTTTCCTTGAATTTGCCTTGAGTGATTGACCCTATATGTTTGCTTCAGATTTATTGTGCTCAGCTACCCATTCATTGGTGTTTTGGATTGAGTCTGAATATTTGACATGTTCACCTGAGGGTCTTTGTCTTTTCTCCTTATCAGCTACTTAGTCTTTCTAAGCTTCTAATTTGTCATCTGCCTAATGGGTATAACAACCATGTCTTATCTCATTAGTTTTTGTGGGAATTAAATGAGATAATTTATGTGATCCCTTCATGCAGTGAAATGGATGTAGAAAGGGCTCAAAAATGTTACTTGTTAATATGTTATTTTTTTTCTGGGATGTATGTCTCTGTTCTGACCTTACTCTGTTTTTCAAAAATATCTTATGTTAATTTTGTTGGGAGCTACTAATTATCTCTAGAGTTAGTGCGCCTCTTGGCACTAGGGGAAAGGTTTCACTTCTCCCTTGGCTCATGGACCCCAGGCTCAGTGATCCCAGGGGTGACTCTGGCCCCTGCCTCCAGAAGAAGGGAGAATGGGGCTGCTCAGTCTCTGGATATTAGGGCCCTGTACAGGGCAGGAACAGCCGTACCCCTCTGTGCCAGCATGGTCAGTCTTCAGCGTTCTCCCTTCTTCTCAATCTTTTCTCAGAATAAGCTAAGTCTTTTTATCTCTTCTCTACCACTTCTTCAGTTCTTCAGCTGATACTGTGATGTGAGTAGTGAATTTAAGAGCATTGAAGGTGGCAGGATAGGAAGGTAGGGGTGTGCGTGTGTATTTAGGAGTAGCTGTAAAGGACAAAGACTGGTACTGGCAGAGAGGAAATGGAAATGTAGGAGAAGAACAAGAGGCCAGTGAGACAAAGGATGAGAGAGGGATAGTAGCATGCAGGACACAGGGTAGGGACTGTGGACATTGGGGGAGACATCAGTGGGACTAGGCAGTGGACACCAGTTAGCAATGGGAATGAGAATGCAGAGAAGGGCCAGATATGCACCTGGAGGATGTGGAGAAAAGGGACCTCTTAGTAAAAGCTTTGTGATATGGCTAGATAAGAGGGAAGTTTATAGAGCGGTCAGAATCGGACTGTGCCAGGACATAGGATATCATTGGGGGCTATTCAGGAAAATGACTCAGATTTTGATCACCACCTGGCTTTCAGCAAAACAGGCAGAGCTATTGGAGAGAAAGTAATTCACTAATTCCATGCTTTATTTGTTTGAATATTTCCTAGGCACTTCCAAAATGCCAGGGTCAGTGCATAGTGTTATGAACTCCCTAGTCCCAAAATGAGGAGGAAACTTCTCTTGAGAATCTGGTTGCCAGGTGTCTCTAAACCTGAAAAATCCATCTCAATCTGTCTCCTGGCCTGCATGTTGCAGAACAGATATAAAGATTGGGAGAGGAAGATGTTGTACCTTGGAGCTGGAGTTCACATTTTTTTGCCACTGTGTCACAAGAATGTGGCAGATGATATTTACACATGATACACCACTGGATGCTTACTTAAAGTTTAAAAAAAAGCCCCCAAATATTTATGCAGAATAAAAGAAATGAATAGGGGAACATTTTTATTGAGATGTGTGGTCATTAAGCATGAGTCACTGTTAAGGACATTCCAGTAAATCTAACTCAGCACCTCTGCAGCATAGATAACACTGACTGTAGATTGTGAAAACATTTTACATGCTGGCTTTAGGTGCATGTGAGCAAGAATGAGATTATTAGAACTATAAATCTGAATTACCTCCAAATTATTAAAAAGGTAAATCATTTATAACTTTTGGTTTCCTATGTATTATTTGAAACAAAATTCCTGCAACTAATTCTGCTAAATATAGTGGTGCCAACAGAGGGCACTCCTATTACTTGAAGTGTGTGTGTGTATGGAGGGGTGTGTGTGTTGTTTTGTTCATTAAGTGCATAGCTTCAGGAACCTGAGAATGCTGAAAAGAAACTGAGATCTGAAACACGTGTAGAAGGAAAATTGCAAAGTGAAATTCATGCTTGTTTCAATAAATGTCTAGGTAGTACAAGTAGACAAAAAAGTAAGTGTAACTACTCCTATATAATAACTCAACAATTATATCTCCTAAAGTTTTGGATGCATTTTAAGATGTTACTTTATTAAGAGGGTCTTCCAGAATTAAGAGTGCATAGAGTCATAAAGGGCCTTTACATAACCACCTAAAGAGGGAATGGACATAAGCAAAACAGAGTTGGGTGGGATTCACAGGAAGAAGGGAAGACAGTAGAAAGAGGAAGGTTGAACAGTCTGGTCTGGGGCTGGATGGATGAAGTGGCTCCATCTCTCCTCAACCATCATCCCTCTGGTTTCTACTCACAGCTCTCCCTGGGTCTAGAACTGAAGGAAACACTCCAACCACTCTGCCATAATTGGGGGCATAGACAGATAGGTGTTTTAAAAGCCTTTGAGGGAAGCCGTCCAGGGAGTTCTGAGCCAAGCTAAGTCCACCCACTGTTGGACCTGCTTGGTGCCTCATCCACAGCCCTCAGGAGCAGGTTCTGAGATGCCAGGTCCACCTGGAGGCCTGGTCTCAGGGGCTCATTTCCCTCCTTGGGCACATCCTTCATTCCTTTCTCTCCTTCTCCTTCCTGGAAAAGAAATTTTCTTTGGTCATAGTTGGGTGAAGAATAAGACTTTTAATGTTGCTAAATATCTACTGGAAACAGTAAAATGGGACATGGCCAAGCAGGTTTGTAAATGATCATAATGATAGCCCACTCTTCCAAGCACTTTATATGGATGAACTCATTTATTCCTCACCATTATCTTATGAAAGCTGTTGTCATCCACATTTTACAGATGAAAAACTGAGACAAGCAGAAGTTAAGTTACTAGCCTGAGATCAGCCAGCTAGTCAGGGAAGGCTGGAATCTGGCTCCAGAGCTTAGTGTGAGAACCCACGGTGCCGCTTTCTGTCCCCCTCAAGGAGGCTCCTTGCCCTTATCTATTCGTCAGGCTCTTTTTTCCTGCTCACTGCATATTGTCTTAGGGCTCGGGGAAGCACTTTCTTGGCCTCTTTATGCCTGTGACTTTCCTCTTTTGTCATCCCAACCATTTCCTAAAGAAGCCTAGAGAGCTCCCAGGGTGCTTAACACAGAAGCAGCAGTGTCAGAATGAAATGGAAGTCCTTCTTCACCCAGACGGTAACTTCTTCTCCAGAACCTCATTAGCAACCCTGCAGGCCTTGCTTCCCCTCTCCCCACCCAGTCTTTGCTGCCTCAGTAATGGGTTAATAAGCAGAGAGAGGGAGTTGTTTTTCTGAAGATTTGTATCAGGTATCTGACTGTTTTGTTGAGAAGGACTATGTTAATAGCTGGTGGGGTTGAGAGAATTGGTGAGAAAATAAACATTCAGTAAATTTCATTTTAGAGAAAATGAATTTGTTTTCTGGTAGAGTTTTTGTTAATATAAATTTGGGGTTAGCAGTTTAGAATAGAGCAATGCTACCAGTAGCCCTTCTCTCTGTTTACCCTAGCAAAGCTCAACCTCTCCTCTAAATAGAATTTGAATGAATATTGAAAATATACTGGTTTGAAGGAATCCAAATTATTAACCTACCTGTGTTCTTCTCTGATTCTGGCCCTGTGGAAATTCCTGCACCAGCTGGAGTCCCTTTACTCCCTCCCCATAGCCCATGATGTTCTGAGCAAGTGCATCTGCTTAGAGTGAAGACTCTTTTATTTTTTCAATGTAATTTTATTGAGATATATTCAAACACCATACAATACAACCAGATCATCACATATTTGTGTATTCATCACCATGATCCTTTTTACAACATTTGCAGTACTGCAGAAAAAGAAATAAAAAGAAAAAAGGAGACCCCAAACATCCCATACCTCTTACCCTTCCCTCTTATTGATCGCTAGCATTGCACTCTACCCAATTTTTTTTTTTTTTTTAATCATCATTTTATTGAGATATATTCACATACCACGCAGTCATACAAAACAAATTGTACTTTCGATTGTTTACAGTACCATTACATAGTTGTACATTCATCACCTAAATCAATCCCTGACACCTTCATTAGCACACACACAAAAATAACAAGAATAATAATTAGAGTGAAAAAGAGCAATTGAAGTAAAAAAGAACACTAGGTACCTTTGTCTGTTTGTTTGCTTCCCCTACTTTTCTACACATCGATCCATAAACTAGACAAAGTGGAGTTTGGTCCTTATGGCATTCCCAATCCCACTGTCACCCCTCATAAGCTACATTTTTATACAACTGTCTTCGAGATTCATGGGTTCTGGGTTGTAGTTTAATAGTTTCAGGTATCCACCACCAGCTACCCCAATTCTTTAGAACCTAAAAAAGGTTGTCTAAAGTGTGCGTAAGAGTGCCCACCAGAGTGATCTCTCGGCTCGTTTTGGAATCTCTCTGCCACTGAAGCTTATTTCATTTCCTTTCACATCCCCCTTTTGGTCAAGAAGATGTTCTCCATCCCACGATGCCGGGTCTACATTCCTCCCCGGGAGTCATATTCCACGTTGCCAGGGAGATTCACTTCCCTGGGTGTCTGATCCCACGTAGGGGGGAGGGCAGTGATTTCACCTTTCAAGTTGGCTTAGCCAGAGAGAGAGGGCCACATCTGAGCAACAAAGAGGCATTCAGGAGGAGACTCTTAGGCACAAATACAGGGAGGCCTAGCCTCTCCTTTGCCGCAACCGTCTTCCCAAGGGTAAAACTTATGGTAGAGGGCTCAACCCATCAAACCACCAGTCCCCTATGTCTGTGGTCATGTTAGCAACCATGGAGGTGGGGTAGGCGAATACCCCTGCATTCTCCACAGGCTCCTCAAGGGGGCACTACATCGTTTTTTTTTTTTTTTTTTTTTCCTTGTTTGTCTTTTTTCTTTTTTTTTTTTTTTTTAACTTTCCCTTCTTTTTTCAAATTCTACCCAATTTTAAGAGTTAGAATAGAAGTAGGCTAACTAAGACACTGTAGTATTGTCAGAGATAGATATCTAAATCAGTAGAACAGAGCAAAACATTCAGAAGTAGATGCATACAAACATGGACAACTGACTTTTTTTTTTTTTTCCTATGTAGTTATACAATCATTATCAAAGATCAAGGCTACTGGATTACAGTTCAGCAACTTCAGATATTACCTTCTGGCTATTTTAAAACACTAGACACTAAAAAGAATTATCTATATAATGAGTCAGTATTGGCAGTCATTTGTTAAAGCCAAATTTCCAAGATCCACCTCCTTTCTCTCATTTGATCATTCTCTCAATCTTCAGGGATATATGTGCAATGACCATTTTAACTTTTTCGTGCTGGAAAGGTGTGTTGACCTCATAGGGTAAAGTCATGAGACTGGTTAATGTTCTTGGAGAGACCAGTACCTCTGGGCTTCTAGAGAGACTCTTAAATTGGGGCTTTTACTCCTTTGCATACCCGTATGCTAAGATTCTCTGAATACATTGTCAGTATTTATTTAATGTCTTTATACTCCTGTGTTTTTCTTTTTCTTACTCTCTCCATGGCCCCCTTTCTCCATATTCCATTCTAGATTCTTAATGATCCTTTCCTCATTCCTTTTAGCTGATAGATAGTCCAGAGCTTCAGAAGGACACAAATCATACTTGAGTGGTGAGATGTGTTATGACAGGAAGTGCTCTATTTTTAACCCTCCCCAGTCACTGGGAAACCTGACATTTTCTGAGGCTTGGATAAGAGTGCGGCAGGATGGAGGGGTATACTAGTGGAGTTAGGAGGCAATGTATTGATTCCCTGCACTCAGAAGAATTTCCTTGGGGGACTCCTATGGATAAAGAGATCTAGACAGAAGCAAGGACCCTGTGTGGAATCATTTGGAATGAAGAGCATGGGAAGTTCTTGAGGAGCAGGTGATGAGAATGGTCCCTCTCAATCTCATCTCCTGCTCTGCTCCTCACTGCCTTTAGGGAAGTTGTCAATCTGGGTCAGAGTGGAGAAATATATTACTCAGTTCCTTATAGATTTCCACTTGGTGCTATACATCAGTGCACAGAGAATCACAAGTTGCAAGAGGTTGGGCAAGTTTCATGTGAAATATTCACGGTAATAACCAGGTAAACTTAATATTATTACATATAATAATCAGGTTAAGATGTAGTTTAGCCAATAGTTCTTCAGGAAGGAGATGTTGTTATGAACGTGGACCTTTACAAAGTGGTTTATCTGAAGAAGGTATTACAAAGTTAAAATCTGGATAAGCAGAAGTGAAAGGGACTGAATTTGAGGTAAACGCAGAAGGAGACAAGTCTTGGAACAAACACAGTATGGTTATGGGGAAAATGCTGCTTGTGTGGAAATAGAATGAGGTGAGAATGGTAGGGTAGGGCTAACCTCCAGAGGCAGGGTGATTGCAGGTAGAATGAAGCCTCTATTGGCTCTTGAGGCAGAAGTTCTACATGCAAATAAGGCACCCAAGGCCAGAAGGCATTTGTACATCCAAGTGAGCAATCTCTAGGGAGCTTTCCCCTGGAGTCCTGCAAGTTAGAAATGTATGCCATCTTTTGTGATGTCTGCACATCTTCAGAGGTGCTTTTGTTTCTATCCCTCTCAGCAGAGTCATCAGCTTCTCAGTTGTTATAGAGAGGACTCTAAAGTGCAGCATGACTCACACCAACCTTACCGTCTTCCACCCTGCAGTTTTTGTCCTACTTGGCATTCCTGGGCTGGAGGCTTATCACATGTGGCTGTCAATCCCCCTCTGCCTCATGTACATCACTGCAGTCCTGGGGAACAGCCTCCTGGTGGTGGTCATCATCACAGAGCGCAGCCTCCATGAGCCCATGTACTTCTTCCTCTCCATGCTGGCCATGACGGACATCCTGCTGTCCACCACCACTGTGCCCAAGGCCCTAGCCATCTTCTGGCTGCATGCCCATGACATTGCCTTTGATGCCTGTGTCACTCAAGTCTTCTTTGTCCATGTGATGTTTGTGGGGGAATCAGCCATCCTGTTGGCCATGGCCTTTGACCGCTTCGTGGCCGTCTGCACCCCTCTGAGATATGCAGCAGTGCTAACATGGCCTGTTGTGGGAAGGATTGCTCTGGCCATTGTCACTCGAAGCTTCTGCATCATCTTTCCTGTGATCTTCTTGCTGAAGCGGCTGCCCTTCTGCCGGACCAACATCATCCCCCATTCCTACTGCGAGCATATTGGAGTGGCCTGCTTAGCCTGTGCTGACATCACTGTCAACATCTGGTATGGCTTCTCAGTGCCCATTGTCGTGGTCATCTTGGATGTGATTCTTATAGCTGTATCCTACTCATTCATCCTCTGGGCAGTCTTTCATTTGCCTTCCCAGGATGCCCGACAGAAGGCCCTCAGCACTTGTGGCTGTCACCTGTGTGTCATCCTCATCTTTTATGTCCCATCCTTCTTCACCTTATTGACCCACCGTTTTGGTCATAATATTCCTCGACATGTCCATATTCTTCTTGCCAATCTTTATGTGGTGGGCCCTCCAATGCTCAACCCTATTGTCTATGGTGTTAAGACTAAGCAGATCCGGGAGGGCATAGCACACTGGTTCTTTGAGGTCAAGGCTTGGTACTGTGCCTCCCTTCTGGGCTGATGGTACCCCACCAAATCCTACTCCCAGCTTCATCAAGGAATCTAGGTATGACAAGCTCTACACTTTTTTTCCCATACTTTTTTCTCTTCTCCTCTCTCTTCCTATTTCCTGTTTCTCCCATTCATCCAGTTTTCTCTTCTTTCCCTCCTTCCCCTCCTCTCTGCCTCCTTTTGCTATTTCTTTAATTTCTCTACCCTCTTCTCATGTCCTCCCTGTACCACCATGATTGACAACTGAGTCATCACCTTGATTTTAGCAGTTGAAAGCCTTAGTAAACCAGACCGACTCCAGAGGCACAGGTAGCTGAGCACCACAGGAAGCAAGGTTATGAATGAATGGGTAAAAATAATTTTATGTCTAACATCTGAATGGAGCCCAGTTTTTTTTTTTTTATTCCAAAATGTGCAGTTATTCTTTGTGTAGAATCAAGTAGCTGTATACCTGCACTTCTATAATGGCAGGTGTTCTTGAAGAACAGCCATCATCCATGTTCAAGATCTGTTTGGAAAACTGCTCATTTTTCAAATTTCAGTTCAAGAACTGCCTTCACTGAGAAGTCTTTCCTGCTCTTCTCCATCAAGCCAAGATTCCTCTCTTTGCATGTCCATCATCTTGTACAAATCCATATTTGCACAGCGAATGGTAATGGGTTATCTGTGCCCCTAATTGATTGTAAATTCCTTGAAATCAGAAGAGTGTATATCATTCATATTTGTGTCCTCAGTGCATTACAAAATGCCTCACACCTAATAAATGTTTGAAAAATGAAAGAATGAGTGTGAGAACAATTTCCTTCCTGAAGTCAGAACCTGCATTTTTATGAAACACCGAAACAACCAGTTAAATTGGCCCACAAAACCAGAGATTAGTAAATCTGTCACTCACAAAGGCTGCTTGGCATCATGAATGCAAATCTTCTACTCATCTGCCATGCTTTCTTACCCCTTTACTCAGAGACCAGAGAAAGAGGAGGAGGAAATGGGTGTCTTTTGATTCTCTCTTCTATCTGTCTTCAAACTAGCCTCAGGATTATGAATTGTAATACATGTTTTATGGCCAGGTTAGCAAAACTGAGGTAACTTTCTGGGGCTCACAATCTTGACCCTTTTTCCTTCATGCTTTTCCTGAAAAGCATGGATTTGCTCAATCGCTACCAACACCATTGAACACCAGTGAATATCATCACTCTCTCCAGCCCAGAACTGTCCTTTGAGGGTATGTTTTATCCACAAATCAACTGAATATCTCTTCCAGGATGTAAAACTCTCACTTAAACGAGTTTTTCTTCCTGTTTTCCTTTTCTTAGGAGTATGATGATCACTGAGCTGGAAACCCTAGAGTCTTTCTCAGCTTCTTCCTCAGGCATGCTCCTCAACAAGTAATTTGTGTGAATCATATTGATTTTGCCACTAAATAGTTAAGTGAATGGTATTTGGAGTCTTATCAGGACTCCATTGATTTCTAGCTCTGTGAACTTGTGAAATTCATTTAACATTTATCTTCCTCAATTTTTCAGCTGTAAAATGCAGATAACAATAGTAACTTACAGGTTTATTGAGAAGACAAAATGAAATAAACAGTATAGAGCACTTGACAATCCTTAGCTCATATTGTGTCTGAGAAATATTTTGTTGATACTAACTTAGTATTGTTAGTCTTCTTTTTCACATTGCTCCTGCCAATTACTTAATGTCCTTTACCATCTTTCAGCTCAAATATTGCATTCGCTTCTTAACTGATATCAAAGTTTTCAATTTTTTATGTCTTAACCTAAACTGTAAATTGACTCAAAGTTAGACATTCCAAAAGGCAGAGCCAAATATGTTAGTTCTATGTCAAATACATAGGAAGGTTCTTCTTTACTTACAAAAGCGTTTTACACAAAATATTATGTAGAAATAGATACCAAATATCAATGGATTTTTTATTTTAAAATTCCATGATCAAGTCTTCTTTGTCCATGTGGAAAATGCTGACACTCTGTGAATCACACACGTGACTGTCCAAGAAAAGGCTGGAATTGCAGCATGTTCAACATTTAAGTGAACATAGATAGCTGTATCTGTTCCCATAAATTGTTTATTAATGGCACATAAATTGCATGTTTCTAAAAACCTAGTGCCACATTAGCCACATTTTGGAAATCACGGGACTACAGAATCAATTATCAGCTAAGCATTGATTTAATAATCTGGTCCTAATTTACTTTTCCAGCATTATTTCAATTATCTTAGTGTCTTATTATCTTATTATCTCAAAACATACTATGTAATAATGATGAGAAGAAGAATGACAACAATGATGGCAACAAAAACGGCTAATATTTATCAAGCGATGCTGTTGTATACACAGGGGAAACCAAGGCTTAGAGAGGATAAATAATCAGGGTCACAGTTACCAAATGGAGGCAATGTCAATGTGAACTCTTTGAAGTCTTCACCAATTCCTCCAAGTCAGAAATAATCATCTTATTCTCTGGGACTCCATAGCACTGTCACTTATGGTCTCTACTGAATATAAATTACTATTTGAACTCACCAGATTGTGAGTTCTGTGAGGGCAGAGATTAAGTCTTATTCACCATTTTAGTTCCAGCATCCAGCATAGGGTTCAATATGTATGTTTATGGATTAACTAATTTAAAATGTTAGCTAAGTGGGTAATCTCTGGACCCTTCACTGTTAAATATTATCTAATTTTATGATTGAAAATCACTTGGACACATACAGACATTCACACATAGAGCACACTTAGCTTGTTCATCTGATCCTCTATTTCCTCTATCTCTCCAAAGGTTTCTATATTTATTGGGGTCTAGCAGGTATGGACTGGGCTTTAATATCCAGAAGTAATGTAAAATAATTCGTGTCCATATGCTAGAGACGTGGAGTCATTGATTGATGCAGTACAGCGTGCTGCAGGAAGGACATAATTCCCCACCCTTTCTTTTTCGAGTGTCAGCCATCCCAGAGACAGGTTCTGCTGGAGTGTGCTTCTGTCTAATTAAACCACAAGTTCTCTAAAGACCTAATGGGGTAGAAACACTTTCCAAACCCACAAGGATGCTTAAGGATGAGGTACAAATACTGTCTCACTTCACTCCTGAGTCTACTTCTGGCACCTTTTTTTTGTATATTGGGGAAGAACTTTTTCTTCGACTGAGTAAGTTTCTCTTCAGGAAATAAATGTTTGGTTCCTGAGATTTTTAGGTTTTCTTGGAAGAAATGCAATAAACTGTTGATTATTTTAGTTTAGGAGAGAATATTTTTTAAAGATTTTCAAAAAAGTTTGTATTCATGCTTTTTATACTTATAAAATTTTTTAAAATTGTTTTATTGAAATATATTCACATACCCTACAATCATCCATAGTGCACAATCAATTGTCCACAGTAGCATCATATAGTTGTGCATTAATTACCAGAATCAATTTTTGAACATTTTCATTACACCAAAAAACAAACAAACAAAACACAAGAATAGAAATACAAGGAAAGAAGAACACCCAAAACATCCTATCCTGCATCCCCTCTATTATTCGTTTCCTTTTGTTCCCATTTTTCTACTCAGCTGTCCATATACTGGATAAAGGGAGTGGGAACCACAAGATTTTCACAATCACACAGTCACACTGTGTAAGCTACATAATTATACAATCGTCTTCAAAAATCAAGGCTACTGGGCTGCAGTTCAACAGTTTCAGCTATTTCCTTCTAGCTTTTCCAGTACACTAAAAACTAAAAAGGGATATCTGTATAATGCATAAGAATAGCCTCCAGAATGACCTCTTAACTCCATTTGAAATCTCTCAGCTACTGAAACTTTATTTTGTCTCATTTCTCTTCCCTCTTTTGGTCAAGAAATCTTTCTCAATCCCACGATGCCAGGTCCAGGTTCATTCCTGAATGCCATGTCGCACCTTGCCAGGGAGATTTACACCCCTGGGAGTTATGTTCCATGCAGTGAGTTTACCTGGAGAGTTAGTTGGCTTAGAGAGAGGCCACCTATGAGCAATAAAAGAGGTTCTCTGGGGGTGACTCTTAGGCACAATTATAAGTAGGCTTAGCCTGTCCTTTATAGTAACAGACTCCCTAAGGGAAAGCCCCCAGATTGAGGGCTCAGCCTTCTAAATTGGTAGCCCCAATGCTTGCAAGAATATCAGTAATTCCCCAGGTAGGGAAGTTTAATATTCCCATATTTTCCACAAGTCCTTCAGAGGGGCTTTGCAAATACATTTTTTATTCTCTGTCCAAATTAATCTGGGATGTAGGGGGATTTCACACTAACCTGTACAAACCAACTAGATCTCACTCCCTATTCAAAGTTTCATGTATTTATGGTGTTTGAGCAAACTGGTCTGTAGCATACCATACTTACCTGGTATGTTACAGAAAATACAGATTTTGCACCAAATGAACATATCTTAGGAGAGCATTTTTAACACAGCTCATGGTCTATCCATGATCAATTTAGCTTGGTCAATTTAGCTTGTTCTGCTACCATTATCCTTTTCTTTATCATTGGAGAGATCCTGTTATCTCAGACCTAGAGAATTATTTTATTGATTCAGGCAATCAATTGTCACCTTTTACTACTAGTACCAAGATCCTTCTTTTACGCTATCTTGGTCCATTTTAGGCCTGGGAATATTTCAAAGTTTACAAAGACCAGTCTGATAAGCAGTTATTTGGAGAATTTATTTTGTGTGTGTAACAGAAATCATGGTTCCCTAACCCTGTCTCTAAGATACACATTTTTCCTTTTTGGTCAAGATATACATAACTCTGTGGTAGGTTTCATTGTGTACCCCCACAAAAAATATGTTCTAAATCTTAATCTGCATTTCTCTGGGTGGGAACACAGTGTAAAATAAAATCTCTTGATGTTATTTTTAGTTAAGGCCCAATTGAATGTGTTTGGGTCTTAATCCAGATTACTGGAGTCCTTTATAAGCAGAAGAAATTCAGGCATAGATAAAGCCACAGGGAGGAGCCAGAGCTCAAGAGGACCTGGAAGAGAAAGGAGAGAACATCTGCCACATGACAGGAAAGCCAGGGACTCCTGAGGACTGCCAGGGCCAGACCCAGAAGGTACAGATTTTCTGGAGAAAGCAAGCTTTGCTGACAGTTCACTTTTGTACTTTTTCCAGTCTCAAAATTGTGAGCCAATGAATTTCCATTGTTTAAACCACCCCACGGAGTGGTATTTGTATAGCAAGGAGCCTGTGAAAGGAAGACAAGCTCTTTGAAACTTCATTCCTATAGCACAGTTTTGCACAATCTTCCCTTTTCTAGTGGCCATCACTTTTGGTTTGGTAAAGCTACTGGAATGCAATATACCAGAAATGGAATGGCTTTTAGCAATGGGGATTAATTATCCTTCAAACTGACAGTTCAAGTGCCATGAAAATGTACCAATTAAAGCATCAACAGGATGATACCTTCTCTGAAGATCGGTTACTGGCGAGCTTGAGCTCCTCTGTTAGATAGCAAGGCACATCATGATGGCTGCTGGTCTTTCTTTCCCAGGTTTCATTGTTTTAGCTTCTGGCTTCTCCATCTCTGGCTTTTTCTCTAAACTTCTCTGGCTGTTTCTCTCTCTTAGCTTCTTCAGGGCTTTTTTTTTTTTTTTTTTCCAAGCTTCTCTTAATTTAATCTCTGTGTCTGTATGTGTTTTATTCTCTTATAAAGGACTCCAGTAAGAGGATTAAGTCCCACCTTGAATGGTGCAGGTCACATCTCAATTGGAATAACCTAATCAAAAGTTTCTACCCACAATAGGTCAGGAATGGAATAAAGGAACATGACTGTTCTGGTTTGCTAATGCTGCCCTTCTGCATTGGCTTTTTTTTTTTTTTTTTTTTTTTTTTTTTGAGACAAAAGGCTTTATTACTCACAGCAATAGCAGGAACCACAGTTATATATCAGAGATATTTTTCTCATTTTGATACATAGTCTTCCAAAAAGTCAAAAGCTGTATAAAACTTATGAATTGAAATTTCAGTTGGCACATGAATATGATGAGATAGATGAACAGAATCTTAATGGGATATTAAGATTCCTTTTGAAAAGAAGTGCACAACCCCTTTCAAGTATAAAGGTACTTTTTTTTTTTAATCTTCATTTTATTGAAATATATTCACATACCACGCAGTCATACAAAACAAATCGTACATTCGATTGTTCACAGTACCATTACATAGTTGTGCATTCATCACCTAAATCAATCCCTGACTCCTTCATTAGCACACACACAAAAATAACAAGAATAATAATTAAAGTGAAAAAGAGCAATTAAAGAAAAAAGAACACTGGGTACCTTTGTCTGTTTGTTTGTTTGTTTCCTTCCCCTATTTTTCTACTTATCCATCCATAAACTAGACAAAGGGGAGTGTGGTCCTCATGGCTTTCCCAATCCCATTGTCACCCCTCATAAGCTACATTTTTATACATTTGTCTTCGAGATTCATGGGTTCTGGGTGTAGTTTGATAGTTTCAGGTATCTACCACCAGCTACCCCAATTCATTAGAACCTAAAAAGGGTTGTCTAAACTGTGCATAAGAGTGCCCACCAGAGTGACCTCTCAGCTCCTTTTGGAATCTCTCTGCCACTGAATCTTATTTCATTTCCTTTCACATCTCCCTTTTGGTCAAGAAGATGTTCTCTATCCCACGATGCTGGGTCTACATTCCTCCCCGGAAGTCATATTCCACACTGCCAGGGAGATTCACTCCCTTGGGTGTCTGATCCCACATAGAGGGGAGGGCAGTGATTTCACGTTTCAAGTTGGCTTAGGTAGAGAGAGAGGGCCACATCTGAACAACAAAGAGGCATTCGGGAGGAGGCTCTTAGGCACAATTTTAGGGAGGCTTAGCCTCTCCTTTGCAGCAACAGTCTTCCCAAGGGTAAATCCTGTGGTAGAGGGCTCAACCCATCAAACCACCAGTCCCCTATGTCTGTGGTCATGTTAGCAACCATCGAGGTGGGGTAGCCAATACCCCTGCATTCTCCACAGGCTCCTCAAGGGGGCTCTACATATTTTTTTCCTTGTTTTTTTTTTAACTTTTTTTTTTTTAAATCAACTGTATGAAAAATAAAAAAATAAAAAATAATTAAAAAAATACAATAAAAGAACATTTCAAAGAGACCATAACAAGGAAGTAAGAAAAAGACAACTAACCTAAGATAACTACTTTACTTCCAACATGTTCCTACTCTACCCAAAGAAAGTTACCTAATATAGCAACATTTCTGTGAACTTGTTCCTAATATACCCATCAGAAATTAAGAGACCATAGTCATTCCTGGGCATTCCCAGAACGTTAAATTTACCCATGATAGCTTATCTGTTCTTCTTGGATTATTGTTCCCCCTTCCTTAATTGCTCTCTCTTGCTAGTTCCCCTGCTTTCTACATTATAAACCATTTGTTTTACATTTTTCAAAGTTCACATTAGTGGTAGCATATAATATTTGTCTTTTTGTGCCTGGCTTATTTCGCTCAGCATTATGTCTTCAAGGTTCATCCATGTTGTCATATGTTTCACGAGATCGTTCCTTCTTACTGCCGCGTAGTATTCCATCGTGTGTATATGCCACATTTTATTTATCCACTCATCTTTTGAAGGACATTTGGGTTGTTTCCATCTCTTGGCAATTGTGAATAATGCTGCTATGAACATTGGCGTGCAGATATCTGTTTGTGTCACTGCTTTCCAGTCTTCCGAGTATATAACGAGAAGTGCAATCGTTGGATCAAATGGTAACTCTATATCTAGTTTTCTAAGGAACTGCCAGACTGACTTCCAGAGTGGCTGAACCATTACACAGTCCCACCAACAATGAATAAGAGTTCCAATCTCTCCACATCCCCTCCAGCACTTGTAGTTTCCTGTTTGTTTAATGGCAGCCATTCTAATTGGTGTGAGATGGTATCTCATTGTGGTCTTAATTTGTATCTCTCTAATAGCTAGTGAAGCTGAACATTTTTTCATGTGTTTCTTGGCCATTTGTATTTCCTCTTCAGAGAACTGTCTTTTCATATCTTTTGCCCATTTTATAATTGGGCCGTCTGTACTATTGTCATTGAGTTGTAGGATTTCTTTATATATGCAAGATATCAGTCTTTTGTCAGATACATGGTTTCCAAAAATTTTTTCCCATTGAGTTGGCTGCCTCTTTACCTTTTTGAGAAATTCCTTTGAGGTACAGAAACTTCTAAGCTTGAGGAGTTCCCATTTATCTATTTTTTCTTTTGTTGCTTGTGCTTTGGGTGTAAAGTCTAGGAAGTGTTTGCCTAATACAAGGTCTTGAAGATGTTTTCCTACATTATCTTCTAAGAGTTTTATGGTACTTTCTTTTATATTGAGATCTTTGGTCCATTTTGAGTTAATTGTTATGTAGGGTGTGAGGTAGGGGTCCTCTTTCATTCTTTTGGATATGGATATCCAACTCTCCCAGCCCCATTTGTTGAAAAGACCATTATGACCCAGTTCAGTGACTTTGGGGGCCTTATCAAAGATCAGTCGGCCATAGATCTGGGGGTCTATCTCCAAATTCTCAGTTTGATTCCATTGATCTATATGTCTGTCTTTGTGCCAGTACCATGCTGTTTTGACAAATGTGGCTTTATAATAAGCTTCAAAGTCAGGGAGTGTAAGTCCTCCCACTTCGTTTTTCTTTTTTAGAGTGTCTTTAGCAATTCGAGGCATCTTCCCTTTCCAAATAAATTTGATAACTAGCTTTTCCAAGTCTGCAAAGTAGGTTGTTGGAATTTTGATTGGGATTGCATTGAATCTGTAGATGAGTTTGGGTAGAGTTGACAGCTTAATGACATTTAGCATTCCTTTCCACGAACATGGAATATTTTTCCGTCTTTTAAGGTCCCCTTCTATTTCTTTTAGTAGAGTTATGTAGTTTTCTCTGTATAGGTCTTTTACATCTTTGGTTATGTTTATTCCTAGGTACTTGATTTTTTTAGTTGCTATTGAAAATGGTATCTTTTTCTCGAGTGACTCTTCAGTTTGTTCATCTAGCATATAGAAACATTACTGACTTATGTGCATTAATCTTGTATTCCACTAGTTTGCTAAATTTGTTTATTAGCTCTAGTAGCTGTATCATCGATTTCTCAGGGTTTTCCAGATATAAGATCATATCATCTGCAAACAATGACAGTTTTACTTCTTCTTTTCCAATTTGGATGCCTTTTATTTCCTTGTCTTGCCGGATTGCCCTGGCTAGCACTTCCGGAACAATGTTGAATAACAGTGGTGATAGCGGGCATCCTTGTCTTGTTCCTGATCTTAGGGGGAAGGCTTTCAGTCTCTAACCATTGAGTACTATGCTGGCTGTGGGTTTTTCATATATGCTCTTTATCATATTGAAGAAGTTTCCTTCAATTCCTATCTTTTGAAGTGTTTTTATCAAAAACAGATGTTGGATTTTGTCAAATGCTTTTTCAGCATCTATTGAGATGACCATTTGATTTTTCCTGTTCAAATTTTAAATGTGTTGTAATACATTGATTTTCTTATGTTGAACCATCCTTGCATGCCTGGAATGAACCCCACTTGGTCATGGTGTATGATTTTTTTAATGTGTCTTTGGATTCGATTTGCAAGTATTTTGTTGAGGATTTTTATATCTATATTCATTAGGGAGATTGGCCGGTAGTTTTCCTTTTTTGTAGCATCTTTGCCTGGTTTTGGTATTAGATTGATGTTAGCTTCATAAAATGAGTTAGGTAGTGTTCCATTTCCTTCAATGTTTTGAAAGAGTTTGAGTAAGATTGGTGTCAGTTCTTTCTGGAAAGTTTGGTAGAATTCCCCTGTGAAGCCATCTGGCCCTGGGCATTTATTTGTGGGAAGATTTTTGATGACTGATTGGATCTCTTTGCTTGTGATGGGTTGGTTGAAGTCTTCTATTTCTTCTCTGGTCAGTCTAGGTTGTTCATATGTTTCCAGGAAATTGTCCATTTCCTCTACATTATCCAGTTTGTTGCCATACAGTTGTTCATAGCATCCTCTTATAATTTTTTTAATTTCTTCGGGATCTGCAGTTATGTCACCTTTTTCATTCATTATTTTGTTTATCTGGGTCTTCTTTCTTTTTGATTTTGTCAGTCTAGCTAGGGGTTTGTCAATCTTGTTGATCTTCTCAAAGAACCAACTTTCGGTGATATTTATCCTCTCTATTGTTTTTTTGTTCTCTATGTCATTTATTTCTGCTTTAATCCTTGTTATTTCTTTTCTTCTACTTGGTTTAGGATTGGTTTGCTGTTCATTTTCTAGCTTCTTCAGTTGATCCATTAGTTCTTTGATTTTGGCTCTTTCTTCCTTTTTAATATATGTGTTTAGTGCTGTAAATTTTCCCCTCAGTACTGCTTTTGCTGCATCCCATAAATTCTGGTATGTTGTGTTCTCATTTTCATTCGTCTCTATATATTTAGCAATTTCACTTGCTATTTCTTCTTTAACCCACTGATTGTTTAGGAGTGTGTTGTTTAACTTCTAGTTATTTGTGAATTTTCTAAGTCTCTGATGGTTATTGACTTCTAATTGTATTCCATTGTGGTCAGAGAATGTGCTTTGAATAATTTCAATCTTTTTAAATTTATTGAGGCTTGTTTTATGTCCCAGCATATGATCTATTCTGGAGAAAGTTCCATGAGCACTAGAGAAGTATGTGTATCCTGGTGATTTGGGATGTAATGTTCTATATATGTCTGTTAAATCTAATTCATTTATCAGATTGTTTAGGTTTTCAGTTTTCTTATTGGCCTTCTGTCTGGTTGATATATCTGTAGGAGAGAGTGATGTGTTGAAGTCTCCCATAATTATTGTGGAAACATCAATTGCTTCCTTTAGTTTTGCCAGTGTTTGTCTCTTGTATTTTGTGGCACCTTGATTGGGTGCATAAACATTTATGATTGTTATTTCTTCTTGTTGAATTGCCCCTTTTATTAGTATGTAGTGGCCTTCTTTGTCTCTTGTAACATCCTTGCATTTGAAGTCTATTTTATCTGAGATTAATATTGCTACTCCTGCTTTCTTTTTTTTGGCTATAGCTTGCATGAAATATTTTTTCCATCCTTTTACTTTCAATTTCTTTGTGTCGCTGTGTCTAAGATGACTCTCTTGTATGCAACATATTGATGGTTCATATTTTTTGATCCATTCTGCCAACCTATATCTTTTAATTGGGGTATTTAATCCATTTGCATTCAACATTATTACTGTGAAACATTTCTTGAATCAGCCATTCTATCCTTTGGTTTATGTTTGTCAGATATATTTTTCCCCCTCTCTCTTTATGTCCTTTAACATACCCTTACTGAATCTCTTTAGTACTGAAACTCTCTCCTTCTTTTTCTCTCCTTTCTTTATTTCACTGTTGTAGGGCTCCCTTTAGTATCTCAAGTAGAGCAGGTCAGTTGTTAGCAAATTCTCTCAGCATTTGTTTGTGAAAAATTTAAGCTCTGCCTCAGATTTGAAGGAGAGCTTTGCTGGATAAAGAATTCTTGGTTGGAAATTTTTCTCTCTCAGTGTTTTAAATATGACATGCCACTGCCTATTGCCTCCATGGTGGCTGCTGAGTAGTCACTACTTAGTCTTATGCTGTTTCCTTTGTAAATGGTGAATTGATTTTCTCTTTCTGCTTTCAGAACTTGATCTTTCTCTTCAGTATTTGACACTCTGGTCAGAATATCTCTCAAAGTGGGTTTATTTCGATTTCTTCTATTTGCAGTTTGCTGGGCATTTAATATTTGTGTATTTATGTTGTTTAGAATGTTTTGGAAGTTTTCCCCAACAATTTCTTTGATTCTCTTCTTAGAGCTTTACCCTTCTCTTTCCCTTCTGGAACACCAATAAGTCTTATATTAGGACGTGTTATGTTATCTATCATATCCCTGAGGTCCATTTCGATTTTTTCAATTTTTTTTCACCATTCTTTCTTTTGTTGTTTCATTTTCCATTCTGTCATCCTTGGGGTTTCTGATTTGCTGTTTAGCTTCCTTTAGTCTTGTACTATGAGTATCCAGAATCCTTTTAATTTGGTCAACAGTTCCTTTCATTTCCATAAGATCATCTTTTTTTTTTTTTTTTTTTTTTTTGATTTACTCTTGCAGTTTCTTCTTTATGCTCTTCTAGGGTCTTCTTCATGTCCTTTATATCCTGTTCCATGCTGTCATTGTTTGTCTTTAGTTCTTTGATAAATTGCTCCAAGTACTATGTCTCCTTTGATCTTTTGATTTGGATGTTTGGGTTTGGGTTATCTATATTGTCTGGTTTTTTCATATGCTTTAAAATTTTCTGTTGTTTTTGACCTCTTGGCATTTGCTTAACTTGATAGGGTCCTTTTAGGATATGTAGACTTATTCAAACACTTATCTCTAATTTGTCAGATCTACAGCTTGGTGGCATACACTTTCTCTAACTAACAAGCATGTGGCATCCTTGAGCCACCTATTCCCCTCTAGCCAGTTCTCCCCAACTTTGTGTTTGTGGTGAGTGGGGGTCTGAGTCTTATGGGGGTCCAATTGGTGCACCAAGTTTGCATGTGTAGTTGGTGCTGCCCACCCTGAATGTGGGGCATGTGTCTGTGTGGTTAGGGAGGGCAGTTTTAATAATCAAATCTCCCAGGTGTTGCTGGAGATTTAAAGCTGTTGCAAGAGTCTAAACCTTCAGTTCAGTCTCACCACAGTTTGTCTCTGCTGCTGACCCACAAATCTTTGGTATTGGTGTATGGTCCCTGGGACTTCTGGGTGAGTTCCTCTTCCAAGCTGTGCTCTCCTAGGTCCTCTGCTGAGGGAAGGCTGCTACATCGCCATCCCCCAAGGGAAGTTCTGGGCTGCAGGGCCATGTAGGGGCATTCCCAGCCTGCTGAAAGGATGGCTGTGTGGCGTGTTAATTTCCCCCTTTTCCCACTGCACTGCCTTCCTAGTTCTGGGACAATTAGCTGCAGGTGTGCAAAAGATTATTGTCCATGCCAGATATTGTGGCATGTGTGCATATTGCTGGAAACACTTCCCTTTGCACTGAGTTGTTTGGTGCAGCTCTGGGCTGTGGCCCTGGCACTGGGCAGCAGCATTCCCAGCCCACTGGGAAGATGGCTGTAAGGGATGTGGTTATTTTCCCCTTTTGGCTAACCCCTGCCTTCCTTGCTCTGTGACAGTTAGCAGTGGGTGTGCGAAAGGCTATTGTCCACGCCAGATATTGAGGCATGCCTACATTTGTGGGGATGCAGTTACCGCTGCGCTTCACTGTGCATTTCTCACTGCCATATCCACAGCCGCTTTTGGGTTTTTAAAACTAGCCCAACTCCAAATGCCAACCTACGGTTTCCCCAGACTGCAGCATGGCTACTGGTTATTCAGGAGGCTTACTCACTCATTTCACAACTCAGACTACTGGTTTTACCAAGTGCACTGTCCTGTGGATTTAGCAGACCTTGTCCAGCTGGTGCATCACTGAAACTGGTGTTCTGGGTAACTTTCTGTCTTTTGTCTAGCATTTTTCACAGAGATTTTTTTTTTGTCCTGTCTCTCCTAACTGCCATTTTACAGAACCCAGATTGGCTTTTATAAAGAGGGTTTATTTGGTTACAAAGTTGCAGTCTTAAGGTCATGAAGTTTCTAAGGTAAGGCATCAACAAAGGTACCTTCACTGGAGAAAGGCCATTGGCATCTGGAAAGCCTCTGTTAGCCAGGAAGGCATGTGGCTGATGTCTGCTTGCTCCCATGCAGTGTTTCAAAATGGCATTCTCCAAAGTGTTGCTCTTGGTGTGTTTTCTCCTCTCTTAGCTGTAGCTGCTCTGTGTCTGGGCCTCTGTGGCTCTTTTTAAAGTACTCCAGTGATCCAGTAAAGACCCACCCTGAATGGGTGGGGCAACACCTCCATGGAAATAATCTGATGAAAGATCTTGCCCACACTGATTGAGTCACATTCCATGGAAACACCAAACCAATGGGTTCCAATCTAATCAACACTAATACATCTGCCCCCACAAGATTGCATGAAAGAATATGGCTTTTTCTGGGGGACATAATATATACAAACTTGCACAATGACCTTTTCTGGGGGGCACATACAACTTCAAACTACCACACTACCTAATAAACATCAAAAAAAGACCTCCTCTTAAGCCATAGTGTTGATGGAAAAATTACCAGAGGAATTGGGGTAAACAATCTTGCTACTAGAATTTTCTTTGACTTTTTTTTGTTTGGTTTCTTCCCATCTTACCGTCTTGAACACTTGGAATCTTATGATTTTCAGTATTTACCCATAAGTACTGAAGGAATTATGCTTTGCTAAACTAAACTCAGCTCTTAGAATCCCCTTCCCTTTACCAAGTCCAGCATCAAAAGGTCAGTAGGCAAATACTGAAGATTACATATGTCATGGCATACTATGTGCACATATTAACTCACTAAATTCTCACAACATCCCTATCAAGTAGGTACTGCTATTACTCCAAATTCTGCATATATTCTATATATCAACAAGAGAAATGTTCTAAAAGAATAAGGGTGCTGTAGTTTATCATCAAGTAGATCTTATCAACAGATAAGGAAAGATAGAGGGCTGCAGGGCAGGCACACTGCTTTCTCAAAGCTTAGCCACTTCCCAGTCTACGGTCAACTTCACTCTACCCTGCAGTGGGGAAAACCCAAACAATCCCTTAATTCTATGAAACTATTGTAAAACCCTACAACCAAAATTAGATGAAGACTTTCATGATGTCACTCAAAGCTTTTGTAACTTTAAAAATATGGTGTTAACCAGAGTTTTGCACCAAACCTTCTTGAAACTTTGAGTCATCAGTCTTAAAATATAAATATTCTTTTCTAATGAATGTTTTGCTTATATTTACCTTAGTCTTTGCAAATTAATGTGAGACAAAAATAATTGTGTGTTCTTTCCCCTGTGTCAAAAAGAATTTAGTTTTTCTTGATCAGTTTTCCCCTTTCTATTACTAGCTGAGAATTCTGTTTTTGTGAGGTTTTTTTGAGCTTTTCCAAAGCGGAGTGAGAAGAAAGGGTCAAAAAGTCCATCAACAATTAATTCTTATAATGAGAGAGTAGGGAAAAGTTGAATAAAATCATCATGTTCTTAGAATGGGGGAAGATTTTTTCTGAGGCTATGAAGAGAATGGTGCTGGAGCTGTGATGAATAGAAAGAGAATTTTAAAATATGTTGCTGCAAACCATATGTTTTGATTACTTTCATGGATTTTGATAAATGCCTGTTTTGGTTTGTGTGCCGGTTGAATGTATTATGTCCCCCAGAAAAAGCCATATTCTTTGACGCAATCTTGTGGGGCAGACATATTAGTGGGGATTAAGTTGGAACATTTGGATTAGGTTGTTTGCATGGAAATGCACCCCACTCAACTGTATGTGATAACTCTGATGAGATATTTCCATGGAGGCATGGCCCCACTCATTCAGTGTGGGCCTTGGTCAGTGGAGCCATATAAATGAGCTGACAAACAGAAGGAACTCAGTGCAGCTGTGAGTGACATTTTGAAGAGGAGCTACAGCCAAGAGGGACTCTTTGAAGAAAGCACAGGAGCTGCAGATGAGAGACAGTTTGAAAACAGCCATTGAAAGCAGATTCTTGCTCTGGAGAAGTTGAGAGAGGACAAATATCCTAAGTACAACTAAGAGTGACATTTTTGAGGAACTGCAGCCTAGAGAGGAACGTCCTGGGAGAAAGCCATTTTGAAACCAGAACTTTGGAGCAGACACCAGCCACGTGCCTTCCCAGCTAACAGAGGTTTTCTGGACACCATTGGCCATCTTCCAGTGAAGGTACCCAATTGCTGATGTGTTACCTTGGACACTTTATGGCCTTAAGACTGTAACTGTGTAACCAAATAAACCCCCTTTTATAAAAGCCAACCCATCTCTGGTGTTTTGCATTCTGGCAGCATTAGCAAACTAGAACAGTTTGCTAAAGCTGCTCAAATCCAATAAACCAGAAATGGATTGGCTTTTACAATGGAGGTTTATTGGTTCACCAGTTCACAGTTCTAAGGCCATGAAAATGTCCCAATTAAGACATCAAGAGGTAGATACCTTCTCTAAAGAAAGGCTGATGGCATCTGGGGTTCCTCTGTCACATGGGAAGGCACATGCTGGCTCTGCTGATCCTTCTGTGCTGAGCTCAGCTTCCAGTTTCTGTGGCTTTCTCCAAAATGTATTTGGGATTCTGTCTCTCTTAGCTTCTCTAGTCTCTGCTTATTTCTTCCAGGGCATTTCTGTCTAAGTGTCTCTCTTAGCTTCCTCTGGCTCCTGAGTGTCCTCTTTGCTTCTTTCTGGGGCAAACTCTGGATTATATATCTTAGCTTCTCTCCCAAATGTCTCTCTCAGCTTCTGTGGGCTCTCTCTCCCTCTATCTGAGCTTAACTCTTAAGGACTCCAGTAAGGGGATTAAGATCCACCTTGAATGGGTGGGCTCACACCTCCATGGAGACAATCTAATCAAAAGGTCCTACCACAATAGTTCTATCCCCATGAGATTGGATTAAAAGAACATATCTTTTCTGGGGTACATAATAGATTCAAACCAGCACAATGCTGGTAAAGTCTTTTAGTTATTTTGAACTTATGTCTGGTTGTTTGACTGGGATTCTTTGAATACAGCAGTTATTGTAGTCTGGATTGTATGAGTCCTGGGCTTGTTGGGGTTTTACTCTTGTGGGATGATCTCCAGGATTTTGGACTCAGGTGTGGTGCTCAGCTGCACCTTGGATTAAAAATCACACTCTAGTTTGTAACTAAGAACACTGTTTCATCATGACTCCTAGACTGCGGTTATCACAGTAAAAACAATCATGATAAACTTGAGGCTCAAAGGCCCTCATACTACTACTAAAAGGCCAAACAGAAATTGTGGGGAAAATTCTAAATTCACAGATATAAATTTTTGGAGTAATTCAAGCTGTAAGTACAACCAGAGATTCAAATTCATGCAGTGCTATGTGAGTTCACTAAATTGAAGATTTTTAAAAATCTCTTTTAGGAAGTAACAATAGAAAATTAGTGTACCAGTTTGTATATATTATGTCCCCTAGAAAAAGCCATGTTCTTTGGTGCAGTCTTGTGGGGGCAGACATATTAGTGTTGATTAAGTTGGAACATTTGGATTAGGTTGTTTCCATGGAGATGTGACCCACCCAACTGTAGGTGATAACTCTGATTAGATAATTTGCATGGAGGCATGGCCCGCCCATTCAGTGTGGGCCTTGATTAGTTTACTAGAGCACTATATAAAAGCTTAGACAAAGAAGAAGCTAGACGATGGGATTGGAGGGGATCATGAAGCAAGAAAGACATTTGCAGATAACCTGAGAACAGCTGACATCATCAGAAATACCCTTCAGTGGAGACCTTTAATTCATGTCTTAATTGCAAACCACAGGAGATGATAGTTCCAAGAAGATATACTTTTGCCATCCTTTTTAAAATACCAAGAATCACACCATCAGTGAATGATCTTTTGCTGTACTCCTCACTGAAGGATTCTTCACTTCCTAGAATAACCTTTGGCAATATGATTGTGTTGACCACAGGGGAAAATGATATCATTTCTTCTACCACCTCTTTAACCAAAACTAAAATACATTCTTTCTAAGGCTTGCAGACTCCTTCTCCTTTTTTTGTGTGTGGCAGTAGGCACTCCTTGAAGATGAGAAAAACTGGACTGAAAAATGAAAAAGCTCATATTTATTAAGTGACCCAACATGTATTATCATGATGAATTCTAACCAGGCATGTTGACTGCTTTCATTGTTGCCATCAGACTAAATCCCTGGAGCCTGAATGGCAGAGATATTAGTACCCAGAGAAGCTCAGGGTGACGGAATGAATGGCTCCATTCCAGAGGTCCCATACGTGTGAAGTGCATGTTTCCAATTTTCACTTATCACTGGATAAATTTTGAAAGCTTAGTCATAAAAATCATTTTTCAATAAATTTACAAGACATAGTAATTTTTTAAGTAAAATGTTTTTACTTCTGAAGTATCTTTTCTCCTCCTGATTATACTCCCCAGTTTTATCTGCTATTGATGGGATTTTCTGCACATTCTTTTTGGGTATGTTCATAAACAATATGCAAGTAGTGTTTGGGGGGATCATAATTTATTTTCCCTTTTAACCCTTTCTTGAGCTCCTTGTTCTAATTTGGTTATATAGCTTTACCTCTCTTGGTAAAAGAGATGTAAATTTATTGATGACATGTTCTTCTTTAATAGATCTTTATGTTTGCTACACATTCTCTCTGCAATGAACATGCTTCTATGTAAATTATTTTGAATCCGTCCCACTACTTTACTGGAATAATTCCTGTGAATTGAAACTGCTGGGGCAAAAGAAAAGGAAAATATGCATTTTGAGCGAAAATTCCCTCTAAATGTAAGGCAGTCAAACTTGATCATCATCACATTAATAGTCATTTGTATTTCACTCCCGTGTTCTCATTTTTCTTGGAATGGTTTCATTTCTCTTGAAGTAATAGTTACTTTGTACTGATTTCTAAGGGCTCATTTATGATGAACAATGTCAGTCTTCTGATTTTCATACATTGCATAAGAAATACCATGTTTTCTTCCCATTTAATTGATTCTGTTTTTTTTTTTTTTTTGGTTGTACAGAATTTGTGTATTCAAATATAACCATTTTATGTTGCAAAAAAAAAAAAAGCTCAGACAGAAGGAGCTCATGTGAGCTGCAGCTTAGACAGACATTTTTTTAAAATTCAATTTCATTGAGACATATTCACATACTATGCTATCATCCAAAGCATACAATCAGTTGTTCACAGTACCAGTATATAGTTGTGCATTCATCACCCCAATCTATTTTTTGAACATTTTCCTTGTACCAGAAAAAGTGAAAATAAGAATAAAAAAAAAAGTAAAGAAGAGCACCCAAAACACTCCCCTTCCCACCTATTTTTCATTTAGTTTTTTGTCCCCATTTTTCCACTCATCCATCCATACGCTGGATAAAGGGACTGTGAACCATAAGGCTTTCACAACTACACTGTCACCTCTTGTAAGCTACATTGTTATACAATTGTCTTCAAGAGTCAAGGCTACTGGGTTGCAGTTTGATAGTTTTAGGTATTTACTTCTAACTATTCCAATATATTAGAACCTAAAAAGGGTTATCTATATAGTGCATAAGAATGCCCACCAGAGTGACCTCTCAACTCCATTTGGAATCTCTCAGCAAATGAAACTTTATTTGGTTTCATTTCACATCCCCCTTTTGGTCAAGAAGACGTTCTCACTTCCATGATGTCTGGTCCAGATTCATCCCCAGGAGTCATACCCTGTGTTGCCGGGGAGATTTACACCCTTGGGAGTCAGGTCCCAAGTAGGGGGGGAGGGCAGTGAGTTCACCCACCAAATTGGCTTAGCTAGATAAAGGGCCACAAAGAGGTACTCAGGGGAGACTCTTAGGCACAATTACAAGCAGGTTTAGCCTCTCCTTTGCAATAATGAGCTTCATAAGGGCAAGTCCAAAGATAGAGGGCTCAGCACATCAAACTGCCAGTTCTCAATGTTTGTGTGAACATCAGCAGTAATCCAGGTGAGGAAGCCCAACACCTCTTGTATTTTCTCCCAGCTCCTCAGGGAGGCCCTGCATATATTTTTTTATTCTCTGTCTAGATTACTTTGGGATGTGTCACCATTTCACACTAACCTATGCAAACCTATCAGGTCTCACTTAATATTAAAAGTTCCATGTAATTATGGTATTTGAACAAACAGTGTGAGTTAAATTTTTTAGGAAATATAAATCTTGCACCAACTAAACGTCTCTTCCCTTGATCTCACATGTTATTTGAAGTTTTAAAATGCAGTCAGTACTGTCTTTTACCCTTTGGCCCAATTTACCCTATTCCTAACCACTTCTGCTTCATTCATATCTCTGGTTGAAGCCTGGATTCTTTTTCAGCTTTTTATACAGTTGCTGTATGTGCTAATACTGACATTCATATCTGCTGAGTTCTAGCTCTGAGTTTCAGGTGTCACACAGATACCCACAATTCCAGGGATTGATCAGGTTATACACAAAGGGATCAGCATCTCAGAATCTGGAGATAACCATTACAATTCAGGAATAGATGTTGCTGCTGTAAGAGCTTACAATCTAGGGAACATTACAATAAGCAGTCCCCCGATAAGCTGTGCTCTAAGGTTCAATTCTGAGTTTACACATTGTAGTTAGTCCATACTGGTGAGGTATTATAGTGTTTGCCTTTGTTTCTGGCATAGTTTACTCAAAATACTGTCTACAGTTTCCATTCACCTCATTGTGTGTCTCACAGCTTTACTCCTTCTCCCAGTAGCTCAATATTTTCTTGTATGCACACACAACTGTTCACCATTCTGTTCCTCAGTCGATGTACCCTTAGGCCACCTCCACCCATTGTAAATCAGGTATACTCTCTCAGTGTGCAAATGTCCATTCATGTCCTTGCTCTCAGATTCTCCAAATAAATGCCCGTAATGGGGTTGCAGGACTTTATGGCACCCACATACTTAGCTTCATGTGGAACCACCCCACTGTCCTCCAGAGAGGCTATACCATTCTGCATCCTAACCAACAGTAAATATGGACATCCCTCTCTCCATGTTTTCTCCAGCACTTTTATCCCTGTTTATATTTTCCATACAATTTTATAGAGCTATATTCACATACCATATAATTATTCACAATATACAATCAGTTGTTCATGGTATCATCATATAGTTGTGTATTTATCACCACCAGTCAGCACTTGAACATGTTGAGTACTATGAAAAAATTTTTTTTAACAAATAATGAAAATACAATAAAAAGAAAAATATCATACAATACAATAGTAGGGTCAGACAACAACACCACTACCCAGAATCCCATATCCATCCCTTATATCCCCCTCTCATACTCACTTAGCTTTGGTATATTGACTTTGTTATATTTAATGGAAGCATATTACAATGTTACTGTTGACCATAGACCCCAGTTTGCTTTGATTATATTTTTTCCCCACTACCATCACCTGTCCAACACTCTTCATGGTTGGCATTCATTTGTTCTCCCACATGCAAGAACAGTTTTATATTTGTACATTTAGTCACAATCATTGACCACTCCAGTTTTTGCTAAGTTAAATAATCCCAGTCTTTGGCTTCTGTCTTTACCTCAGGTGTCATACATGTTTCTAGCCCACCTCTTTCAGCTTTAATCAGGGACTTCTTTGTTCAGTGTAGTTACAATATTGTGCTACCATCACACAGTATTATACTATCTATTTCTGGGTCTATACAAACAAGCCTGCGGAACATTCTGTAGTCCTTCAGCATCAAATGCCCAATCTCTACCCTCTTTCTATCTCCTTGTAGCCTGTGTTATCAGCTTTTAACTCTAAAAGTTTGCTCATTAATGTTAGTTCATATTAGTGCGACCCTGCAGTATTTGTCCTTTTGTTTCTGGATAACTTCACTCAACATAATGTCCTCAAGGTTCATCCACGTTATTATATGTTCTGTGTCTTTCCTCTGTCTTACAGCTGCATAATATTCCATTGTGAGTATGTACCAGTTTTTTTTTTATCTACTCATCCATTGATGGACATTTGGGCTGTTTCCATCTCTTGGCTATTGTGAATAATGCCGTGATAAACATTGGTTTACAAATGCCGGTTTGTGTCTTACCTTTCAGTTCCTTTGAGTATATACCTAGCAATGGAATAGCTGGGTCATATGGCAAATCTATACTTAGCTTCCTGAGGAACTGCCACACTGTCTTCCAGAGTGGTTGCACCATTCTACATTCCCACCAACAGTGAATAAGGGTGCCTCTTTCTCCACATCCTCTCCAGCACTTGTAATTTTCTATTTTTTGGATAATGGCCATTCTGGTAGGTATGAGATGGTATCTCATTGTGATTTTGATTTGTGTTTCCCTAATAGCCAGTGAACATGAGCATTTTTTCATACATTTTTGAGCCATTTGTATTTCCTCTTCAGAAAAGTGTCTGCCCATGTCTTTTGCCCATTTTTAATTGGGTTGTTGTCTTTCTGTTGTTGAGTCGTAGGATTGCTTTATATATTCAGGATATTAAACCCTTACTTGATATGTGGTTTCCAAATATTGTCTCCTATTGTGTGGGCTGCCTTTTTAATTTTCTGACAAAGTCCTTTGATGTACAAAAGTGTTTGATTTTGAGGAGATCCCATTTGTCTATTTGTTCTTTCATTGTTTGCCCTTTGGGTGTAAGATCTAGGAAACCACCTCCTATCACACGATCTTTAAGAAATTGCCCTAAATTTTCTTGTAAGGGTCTTATAGTCTTAGTGCTAATGTTTAGGTCTTTGATCCATTTTGAGTTAATTTTTTTATAAGGTGTGGGATAGGGGTCCTCTTTCATTTTTTTGGAAATGGATATCCAGTTCTCCAAACACCATTTATTGAAGAGGCTGCTCTGTCCCAGTTGCTTTGGCTTGACTGCCTTATCAAAGATCAATTGTCTGTAGATGTGAGAGTCTATTTCTGAACACTCAATTCAATTTCATTGGTCAGTATATCTATCCTTATGCCAGTACCATGCTGTTTTGAACATTGTAGGTTTGTAATATGCTTCAAAGTCAGGTAGTGTGAGACCTCCCCCTTCTTTCCTCTTTCTCAAGATTTTTTGGCTATTCGGGGCATCTTGCCCATCCAAATAAATTTTATTGTTGTGATTTTAATTGGTATTGCATAGAATCTATAAGTCAGTTTAGTTAGAGTTGACATTTTAATTATGGTTAGTCTTCCAATCCATGAACATGGTATGTTCTTCCATTTTTTTAGATCCTGTTTGATTTCTTTTAGCAGTTTCTTATAGTTTTCTTTGTATAGGTCCTTTGTGGCTTTCATTAAGTTTATTCCTAAATACTTGATTCTTTTGGTTGCTATTGTAAATGGAATTTTTTTCTTGATTTATTCCTGTTTTTGTACATTACTTGTGTATAAGAACACTACAGATTTTTGTGTGTTGATCTTTCAGCCTGCCACTTTGCTATATTCATTGATTAGTTCTAATAGCTTTCCTGTATATTTTTCTGGATTTTCTACGTATAGAAACATGTGATCTGCAAACAGTGAAAGTTTTACTTCTTCCTCTCCAATTTGGATGCCTTATATTTCTTTTTATTGCCTAATTACTCTAGCTGTAACTTCCAGCACAATGTTGAAGAACAATGGTGACAGTGGGCATCCCTGTCTTATTTCTGATCTTAGAAGGAAAGCTTTCATTCTCTCCCCATTGAGTATGATGTTAACTGAGGGTTTTTCATATATTCCCTTTATCATATTGAGAAAATTCCCTTCTATTCCTATCCTTTGAAGTGTTTTCATCAAGAAAGGATGTTGAATTTTGTCAAATGCCTTTTTTGCATCAATTGAGATGATCATATGTTTCTTCCACTTTGATTTATTGATGTGGTGTATTACATTAATTGATTTTCTTGCGTTGTACCAGCCTTGCATACCTGAAATAAACCCCACCTGGTCATGGTGTATAATTGTTTTAATGTGCTGCTGGATTCGATTTGTGAGAATTTTGTTGAGGATTTTTGCATGTATATTCATTAAAGAGATTGGTCTATCATTTTCTTTTTCTGTAATATCTTTGTCTGATTTTGATATTAGGGTGATGTTGGCTTCATAGAATGAGTTGGGTAGCTTTCCCTCCTCTTCAATGCTTTTTTGAAGAGTTTGAGCAGGATTGGTATTAATTCTTTCTTGAATGCTGGTAGAATCCACATGTGAAACCATCTGGTCCTGGGCTTTTCTTTTTTGGGAGCTTTTTGATGACTGACTCAATCTCTTTACTTGTGATTGGTTTGGTGAGGTCATCTATTTCTTCTTGGGTCAATGTTGGTTGTTTATGCTTTTCTATGAAATTGTCCATTTCATGTAAGTTGTCTAGTTTATTAGCTTGTAGTTGCTCAGAGTATCTTATTATCTCCTTTATTTCTGCAGGGTCAGTAGATATGTTTCCTTTCCCATTTTTGATTGCATTTAATTGCATTCTCTCTCTCTCTCTCTCTCTCTCTCTCTCTCTCTCTCTCTCTTTTTTCTTAAGCTAGCTAGGTGTCCATGAATTTTGTTGATTTTCTCAAAGGATCAGCTTCTGGTTTTGTTGATTCTCGCTATTGTTTTCCTGTTCTCAGTTTCATTTATTTCTGCTCTAATCTTTGTTATTTCTTTCCTTCTGTTTGCTTTGGGGTTTATTTACTGTTCTTTCTCTAGTTCCTCCAGGTGGACAGTTAATTCCTCAATTTTTGCTCTCTTCTATTTTAATATAGGTGTTTAGGGCAATAAATTTCCCCCTTAGCACTGCCTTTGCTACATCCCATAAGTTTTGATATGTTGTGTTTTCATTGTCATTTGCCTTGAGGTATTTACTAATTTCTCTTGTATTTTCTTCCTTTACCCACTGGTTTTCTAAAGCTGTATTGTTTAGTCTCCATAGATTTGTGAATTTTACTATCTCCTGTATGTTATTTATTTCTAACTTCATTCCGTTATGATGTGAGAAAGTGTTTTTCATAATATCAATATTTTTAAATTTGTTGAGACTTGCTTTGTGACCCAACTTGTGGTCTATCCTAGAGAATGTTCCATGAGAAAAATATGTATCCAGCTGTTTTGGGATGTAGTATTCTATAAATGTCTGTCAAGTCTAGTTCATTTATCATACAATTCAACATCTCCATTTCCTTATTGATCCTCTCTCTAGATGTTCTATCCATGGATCAGAGCAGTGTATTGAAGTCTCCAACTATTACTGTAGAGTTATCTACTCCTTTCAGTGTTCTCAGTGTTTTCCTCATGGATTTTGGGGCACTCTGGCTTGGTGCATAAATGTTTAAGAATGTTATGTTTTCTTGATGAATTGTCCCTTTTATTAATATATAATTCCTTCTTTGTCTCTTTTAATTGTTGTACTTTTGAAGTCTAATTTGTTTGATATTAATATAGCTACTCCTGCTTTTTTCTGGTTGCTGTTTGCATGAAATATCTTTCTCCAACCTTTAACTTTCAGCCTATTTTTGTCCTTGTATCTAAAGTGAGTTTCTTGTAGACAGCATATAGATGGGTCCTGTTTTTAAATCCATTCTGCCAGTCTGTGTCTTTTTATTGGGGAGTTTAAACCATTAACATTTAGTGTTATAACTGTAAGGGCAGTACTTTCTTCTACCATTTTGTCTTTTGGATTTTATATGTCATGTCTTATTTTTTCCCTCTCTTTCCTTTTACCCTTCCTGATAATCTTGACTTTTGCACTCTTCTCCAAACCCCTCTCTCCTGTCTTTTCCTATCAGCCTTTAGCACTCCTTTTAGTATTTCTTGTAGTGCTAATCTCTTATTCACAAATTCTCTCAGTGTCTGTTTGTCTGAAAATATTTTAATCTCTCCCTCATTTTTGAAGGACAGTTTTGCCAGATACAGAATTCTTTGTTGGCAGTTTTTCTCTTTCAATATCTTAAATATATTAAACCACTGTCTTCTCACCTCCATGGTTTCTGCAGAGAAATCTGTGCATAGTCTTATTGAGCTTCCCTTGTATGTGATAGATTGCTTTTCTCTTGCTGCTTTCAGAATTCTCTGTTTGTCTTTGACATTGGACAATCTGATCAGTGTCTATTGGGATCTATTCTGTTTGTGGTATGCTGTACTTCTTGAATCTGTAATTTTCTGTCTTTCATAAGAGTTGGGAAATTTTTAGTGAATATTTGTTCTATTATTCTTTCTGCCCCCTTTCCCCTCTCTTCTCCCTCTGGGTCACCCATAGCATGTATATTTGTGCACTTCATGTTACCACTCAGCTCCCTAAGACCCTGCTCATGTTTTTCCATTCTTTTCACTCTCTGTTCTTTGTGTGTATGAATTCAAATGTCTGGTCTTCCAATTCTCTGATCCTTTCTTCTGCTTTTTCAAATCTACTGTTGTATCCCTCCATTGTCTTTTTCATCTCCATTATGCCCTTCATTCCCATAAGTTCTGCCATTTGTTTTTTTAAGTTTATGAATTCTTCTTTATGGTTATCCATTGTCTTCCTTATATCCTTCATCTCTTTTACTATATCTTCCCTCAGTTCATTGACTTGATTTTTGAATTGATTTAGGAGATTTGTTTGAACATCTTTAATTTGTTCTTCCTCCAGTTCATTGAATTGACTTAGCATTAGTTGCCTCAACTCCTGTATCTTGGTTGAACTATTAGTTTGTTCCTTTGGCTGGTCCATATTTTTGTGTTTCCTAGTATGGCTCATTATCTTGAGCTGTCTAGGCATCTGACTTTCTTGATTATTCTGGAGTTCATTTTCACTCTTTTCCCTAGGGTGCTCTTGTTAGTTATCTTTGTTCTCTAACCTTTGGTGTTCAGTTCAGCTTTTTCTAGGCCTCTAACTTAGGTTCTGTTTAGTTGATCAGAGTTTTTCACCTCTTGTTTTTCTGTTTCTTGCCCCACCTCTATGTAGCCTTTTTGGGTGAGGATCTCCTCAGATATGGTTAACCCCAGTCAGGTTTTCCCAGTCCAGAGAGGCCCAGGTCTCAGGAGGAGGGTATGGAGTTTCCTTGAGAATGAGCCCATCCTGTGAGGCCTTTTGACTCTGTGCTTTTCCAATGCTGTTCAGCAGGTGGCGCTTGCCAGCCCACAGCTCCCCAACCAGTGTGATGGGGTGGCTTTTTTCAATGGGGGTTTATTAGGTTGCAAATTTACAGTTCTAAGGCCTGAAAATGTCCAAATTAAGGCATCAAGAGTTAGATACCTTCTCTGAGGAAAGGTTGATGGCATTCTGGCTTCCTCTGTCACATGGAAAGGCACATGGCAATTTCTTCTGGTCCTTCTCTGCTGGGCTCTGATTTCAAAATGGCCTTCTCCCAGGGCATTTTCTCTCTTAGCTTCTCAGAGCTCTTTCCAAAAATGTCTCTGTCTTTTATCCTCTCATAGAGGACTCCAGCAAGGGGATTAAGACCCACATTGAAGGGCAGAGTCACATCTCCATGGAAACAACCTAATCAAAAAGTCCTAGACACAATAGGTCTGCCCCCACAAGATTGGATTAAAAGAATGTAGGCTTTTCTGGGGTACATAATAGATTCAAACCAGCACACTCCTCTAGATGTATAATTGCTTCTCTTTTTCTTGTCCTTTGTTCTATCACTTAAATTTTCCATTTTCTTAGTTATTTTACCTATCCTTTCCATTCTTTCATTTGAAGAATCAGGAATCATTATGTAACTCTAATCAATTGCTGAAAATTTTTTGGATAGCAAATTTTTAGATAATGGGAAACTTTATCACATTATTTTGAGTGGAAAAAACAATGATATGGTTATCAGCTCATTCAATAAACTGAGCAGTTTCCTTAAATATCACTAAAGCATGTTTAAATGCCCATCTAGAAATCTACCAAGGATTTCTATATAATATATGATATTTCATTGAATATAAAATGTCATCAATTGTAGGCAACATTGTTAAAGTAGCGCTACACATGAAAAAATTTATAATTATATTTGTAAGTTGCCATCAGATCTCAATTTAAGACTGTGAAAATAAGAAAAATGTGTCTCTTGGCATTTACATAATGTGGTAAAGCATCTAAAAGATTGTTACCTCATTATTTAACACAATAAATTCACTAGTGCATATGTTTGTGTACAAATATACAGCTGGGGCATTGCAAGCAATCTTGTCAGGAGAAAGCTGAGATAGAAGGAATGTTAATTCCACACCATTATGATGTCCACCTTTAGTGTTTTCAATATATAATTTTGAAAGATTTTTCAATTCAGCTAGAGAATAGTGTGTAAAAATGTTTGCAAGTTCTGAGAGTTCAGATAATAAGGATAACTATATTGTGTTTCTCTTTGAGCCTTTTGATTTCCTGTTCTAATTGGGACCCATTGTCCTACGTCCTGCTACACAGCGGTCATACTAGAATTCCTTTCTTTGAGTCTCTTGAGTTTGGTCCACTTTATATTTCATGGATGCTTTGATGTCATTTTCTATTTTTTAAAATTGCATTAAGCATTTTCAGTATTTTTCCAAGTCCTCAAATGGCATATCCATGTTATTATTATATTTTCATCAGTTAAAATCTGTAGAATGGGATTGAAGAATGAAAACAAACTTTGAAGCCAGGCAGAACTTGATTTGAATTGCTTTCTATCATGAACTAAAGGTTGAAGCTTAGAAAGTTATTTATTTTTATGGACTACCTATCTTACAGGATTTTTGTTAAAACAGTATGCCCCTTTTAATGAAAACCTTAATGGAAATTGCCAGGTAGAAGGATTTTAATAAGGGGGAAGTTATTGCTATTGCTGGTATAATAAAAGGTGAAGAATATGTTCACATACAATATCTCAAATAATTTTAATTGGGGAGGTTGGGTGAGGGAGTTTTGCTGCTCCTTCTGGAATGAATCAATATAGACAAAAGCCTCCTCTACCTAAGCATCAGGAAGACTTGAAGATGGCCTTCAAGATGCAAAATGATATTTCCCTTCCTTTCTCACATGATTTGGGTTGTGTTTTACGTGCTTTCTTTTCTTTGAGGTAGTACTGCTTGAATATAGCACAGTGCAATCACATCAATCATATCTTACAGGGGAACTTTGTTCTAAAGTCTAAGTGTTAAGGCAAAAATCATGTACAGTTCAAATTACTTGTGAAATATTCTCCAATTATACTTTCATATACCTGAAATCTCCTCCCTCCCTCCCTCTTCCCCTCTCTCCCCCTCCTTCCCTTCTTTCTTCCCTTCCTCCCTCCCTTCCTCCCTCTATCTCTAGCTCTATCTCTAGCTCTAGCTCTAGCTCTAGCTCTAGCTCTATCTTTATCTCTAGCTCCCTCTCTCTTTCTCTTTCTCAACATTTGCTACTTTGGCCACCCTCTCTGCATTTCTCCCTCTTTCATGAAAGTAACAGTTCTCTGCATTTTGTTCAAGTATGCATCCACCTCCTCAATAGGGCCAAAATGCTTTGGGAGAGGCTGGCTTCACTCTTAGCTCCAGGGAGTTCCTCATAAATGTAATCCAATCAGTGCTCCAAACCACCTGACCACAGTGAATCGTTCCGTGGTAGATGTATTTACTCTATTTAGACCCAAAAGACTAAAAGACACATTTGTTCTACACTTCTGTGAAAAAAAACGTCCCTCATTTTTTGGAGTGAACCATCTGGTGAGACTTTCTCGTGTCCTTTGGATAGTGTAGTAGAAGGAAAGAATATGCAGTGTGTACTTTTAAACATCTTGAACTGTTACAGATTGTTATGCTTTGCAGGGCTGGGTTAATTTTTTTCCAGAACCTTAAAATAGTTGAAAAAAATATTGTAACTTTGGAAAGTAGATCTACTCAATATTTTATTTATTCCAAAATTAGAATTTATTATTATTTTGATCCCCATAATGGAATAAAATTCCTTATGGAATATGTAATAATATTTAAATAATATTTAAAAATGTAGTTATGGAAAAATCCAGCCATCAAAAAATACCCAATGGTATGTATATAGGGGCTGACATTTTTCCTTTTGCCTCAGGCTCCAGTATGGCTCAGTACAGCCATGTCTGATATTATTTTGTTCATTATGAATTTTACCATTAATTCTGATTTTAAAACATTTTATTAGAATATTATTTATTTGAATTACTGAGATTTTTGGCACTCATTTAAATTTTTCACCCAAGGTAAGTATCTCACTCCTCTAAGCCTAGGGTTGGTCCTAGGAAGTCAACACCTAGGAGGCAGAGCTGAGAGAATCACAAAATACAGAGTCCTTCATGATAACCTGAATCTTTGGATTAACATGGTACCAGAAACATATTTTTCAGTTAGAGGAGCAAAGACATTTCCTTTTGTGGTCAAACCAAAATGAGATTCGATTTTCTGTTACTTACAATGTGGTGTCCTAACTGAAGCACAGACAGAAAGAGGTATTATTTTATACATTTTGATCTACAATATTCTTTTTTATCACTTATAGTCAATATGTCTTTCTTTCAATGGAAACACAACATTCCATTTTAATATCTGTTCCATTATTTATTGCCCTATTGATGGATATAGATGGAAGTTGTAATAACTTCTTTTGATATTGCAACAATGTAGCTGTCCTTACAGTCCTCATGCTGTATTTTCATCAGATAGTTGCCAGACATGAAATTAACAGGATTAAAAATATTACATATTTATAATTTTTAATAACTGTTATCAATTTGCTGTCCAAAAGGGCTGTTCCAACTTACTTACCACTAGTACTGGGGCTAATCATTTTTCTTACTCTTTCTAATCTGATAGAACCATATTTCCCATATTTGATTATGATACTAGTCTGCATTTATTTAATATTTAGTCAGGTTGAGCATCTATTAATATGCATATTGGCTGTTTTTCTTCCAATGTGAATTGCCTGTTCTGAGCCTTTGCATGGTTTTTAATTTTTCCATATTCATTTAAACCAACTCCAGGCATATTAAGGATATTTATCTTTTGTCTGTTATATGTTTTGTATATTTTTTTCCCCTAGAATTTATTTACCCTTGATTATTTACATTTTTGCACAATTACATCATTCAGTTGTTCATTTGTGTGAAATATGGTGCCCTTATCTTAGTGTGGTGAATCAAATTATGTACCTGGGGGGGGGGAAATGTTCTTAATGTTAATCCCATTCCTTTGGGTATGAACCCATTGTAAATAGGACCTTTTGAAGATGTGAATTTAGTGAAGGTGTGGCCAACGGAATCAGGGTGTGACTTATCTTACTACTGGAATCTTATACAGAGAAAGCCACAAAGAAGACCTGGAAGCCGGCAATCAGTGAAGCCGGATGTCGGCAGGAGCCGGAAGTCAGAGGAAAGCCAGGAGTCATTGGGAAGCTGGAAGCCAGTGGGAAGGCGGAGTTAGTGGGAACTGGCAGAGAAATGAGAGGTCGTTGCCACATGCATTACCGTGTGAGTGGGAAAGCCACGGAATACAAGGATTGCTGACAGCCAGCACCGGAACACCAGTCTTGGGGAAGAAAGCAATGCCTTGCTGACACCTTGGTTTTGGACTTCTCCTTGCCTCAAAACCTGAGTCAATAAATTCCCACTGTTTAGCCAACCTATTGTGTTGTCGTAGTGGCCTGGAAACTAAGACACCCCCAAATCTTTTCCTATATTTTCTCTTAAATATTTTGTTTTAATTAAAAATAATGACTTAACGTGGTTTTATCTTTGAAATGTACGTCATAATTAATCTGGAATTTCTGTTTGTTTTGAGGTGTGGTCTGATTTTATTCTCTTACAAAAATCACACAGTCCAATATTCCAGCATCATTAATTGAATAGGCCTTCCTTTCCCCACTAAATTGAAATGCTAATTTATCACTTTTAAATTCCAAATATACTTTTATTGGTTTTGGAGTGCTCTGTTAATCAATTCACTGTTGTAGTAAATAACAATAGCTAAGTTTTATTTAATGTTTCTCTGCTTGGCAGTGTTCTAAATATTTGATAAGTATTCTCTTATCTAATCCTCATGAAAAAGATGTGAACTAGATGCTATTATTATCTACACTTAAGGGAAGAACCAAACTGAGTCAAAGAGAGACATTGTATAGTTTTTCTCAAGTTGCATACTTAGGTACTTAGGAAGTGATCGAATCAAGTTTTGAACCAAAGTCCTTACAGTGGCCTACCAGGCTCCATGTCATCTGTCTGCCTGTTACCTCTCCCACTCCACTGACTTTTACTCTCTCTTGGGCTCATCCTTTTCCAGCCACATCAGCCACCTTGCTATTGCCTAAACATGCCAGGCATGCTCCTCTCTTAGGTTTGCATCAGCTGTTCCCACTGCCTGGACTGCTTTCCCCCCAGTATCTGCATAGCCACCTATCTCCTCTTTCAAACTTTGCTCAAATGTCATCTTCTCAATTAAAAACTTTTAAAAATTGCAAACTTATCCCCCCAACCCTAGTACATTCTCAGTACCACTTACCCTGCTTTACTTTTCCTTTTTGTTCATGGTGTTATCACTTTAAACACAGTATATAATTTTCTTGCTAATTTTGTTTGTTGTTTATACTACTCAGTAGATGGTAACCTCCCTGAGAGAAGGGATCATGTTTGTTTTGTTCACAGAGATAGCCCAAGAATCTAGAACCATGCTTGAGAAATAATAGGCTTTCAATAAAGATTTGTTGAATGAATGAATGATGAATGAGAGGCGTAAGACCCTGCACACATCACTGTTAATTGTATAATTTCTCCCACTCCTATACCAGAATAGGGTGTCTTTTTGACATGTTTTTATAATAGTTGGTTCATAGTGATTTCAATATCTATTTTAATATATGGCAGTTAATACCTCACTTTGTTGTATGGAAAGCTTTTTATCTTTCATGTTCCAGGTTGATAGAAACGTTTCCTTTATCTATACTCTTGGAGCAAAACTTGTTAGGATTTTCTATGCTTGCTTCAAATTCTTCTCTCCCATTTTATCATAAACCCAGCCAAATTAGGCTTTTGTCCCTGACAGTGCATTGACTTTGCTCTTAAGGTCATAATGAGCTCTTTTTTGCTAAATTCAGTAGTCAATCTTCGGTGCTTTTTTTTTTTAATGGAGCAATCACTAGCATTAGACACAGATGTTTACTCCCCCCTCCTTGATGCACTTTCTTCACTTGGCTTCCTGGACACTGCTCTCCTTTTCCCTTCTACTTCCCTGGTCTTTCCTTCTCAGTGTCCTGCCCTGAAGTTCCTCTTCTTTATCCTGACCTCCTCACACAGCTCAATCCCTGGTCCTCTTTTCTTTTCTATCCAGTCGCATAGCTTTATATACCATCTCTGCCAATGAATCAGCATATATTTTTCTAGTCCAGACCTCTTTCCTGAATTCCAGAGTAATATAACCAGCTGCTTACCCAACATCTTTGCTCAGGTGTCTTTCTGAGCTCCTGATCTTTCCTTCATGACCTTTGCCTCACAGGTTTTCCTTTTTCAATTGATGGCATCTTCATCCTTTTAGTTCCTCAAGCCAAACTCTTGGAATCATCTCTAACTTTTCTTTTTTGTTCATACATTACATCTAATCCATCAGGAATCTTGGTTGGCTCTACCTTCAACACATGTTTAGAATATGACTACTTTTTACTATTTCTGCTACTATCATCCTGGCCCAAGCCACCGTCGTCTCTCAGCTGGATCACTGCATTAGCTTCCTACCTGGTCTTCCTGTTTCTACCCTTGCTGCTGTACATTCTTTTCTCAACACAGCAGCTGGATCATTTTAAAGCATTAATTGCATAATAAAAATCTTGCAATTAATCCTGATGTAACTGAAAGTAAGGGACACAAAAATCTCTGGCCCCTTTTACCTCTCGGCTTCATCTCCACCTCTCCTCCTTGCTCCTTTTACTCCAGGCACCCTAGCCTCCCTTTTACTCCCCAGACACATCATGCATGCTTCACTTTCAGGGACTTTGCCTTTACTGTTCTCTTTCTTCGTGGGGAACTTTTTTTTTAATATTTAATAAATTTTATTTTGAAATAAATGGAAACTTCCAGGAACAGTTGCAAAAACAGTACAAACCCCATACATAGAACTCCAGCATACCCCGACCCCCCTCCCCCGATACCCCTATCCACCACCTTTAACATCCTGTCACACCACCATTTCTTTCCCTCCCTCTCTCCCTCCTTCCCTTCCTCCCTATCATCCATCATCTATTTCTCTGTCCTCTGAACATATGAGAGTAAGCTGCACATATCTTTGAACAAACAGTATAATTCACGTATACCTTTCACATGGACAAGAACATTCTTTTATGCAGTCCCATTAAGCGCAGCTAAGAAGTTCAAGAAATTCAACATTGATACAAAGCTTACATTCTATATTTCCTTTTTTTTTTTTTCTTATGTCCCATCTGTGTCCCTTTGAGCCTCCTCTCCTCCATCCTCAGATTTCATCCAGGATCATCCTTGGCATTTAATTGTTATCTATTTAGACTGTCTTTTTTTTTTCAATTGTGGAAACATATATACAGCCTAAATCTTCCCATCCCCCCCCCCCCAGCATTCCATTAGTGGAATTAATCACATTTAGAATGTTGCAATGCTATCACCCTCCCACCATCCATTTCTAGAAGTTTCCCTTCAACCCAAACAGAAACCTTACACTCATTTCTTAACTCACCATTGCCCCTTCCCCCACTTCTTGTAACACATACTCTCCTTTTCATCTCAATGGTCATATTCTCTGATACTTTCTTTGTGTTTACCATGGGGCTTAAATTTAACATCTTAAATCTATAACAATCTTGTTTTTCTTTGATACCAACTTAACTTCAACATGACACAGAAACTATGTTCCTATACTCCATCATTCCCCCACCTTTATGTAGTTCTTGTCAAAAATTACATATGTTACATAGAGTCCAAAACCACTGATTTATCATTACAGTTTATGTATTTTAGATTCTGTAGGAAGTAAATACTGGAGTTACAAATAAAAAATACAGTAATATTGGTATTTATATTCACCATTTGATCTTTACTGGAAATCTTTATTTCTTCATGTAATTTCAGTCAATTGTTTAGTGTTCCTTCCTTTCAGCCTGCTCAACTTCCTTTAGCATTTCTTATAGGACTGATCTACTGGTTGTGAAGTCCCTCAGCTTTTGATTATCAGGGAATATTTTCATCTCCCCCTCATTTTTACCCTCCAGGTGTTTGTGAATTCTCCAAGTCTCTGATGGTTATTGACTTCCATTTGTTTTCCATGGTGGTCAGAGAATGTGCTATGAACAAATTCATTTTTTTTTTTTTTTCATTTATTGAGGCTTGTTTTTATATCTTGTGGGGAACTTTTTCCCACTGTGTGAAGCCCTGTAAGATTTAAAAAGTTTACTTTGAGATGTCAAAATTTTTCCCAGAATGGCTAGGTGTGCATTATTTTATATTAATTCTGCCTGGCACTTAGTGAGCTCTTTTAATCTGAAGTTTTAAGTCTTTCTCCAGATCATAGAACTTTTCTTTGACTATTTCTTTATCATTTCTTGCTCACTCCTCTGGAGTTCATTGAATTAACATACAAAGCTTTTTTACCTCTAGTCTTCATTTCTCTTGCTTTTTATTTCTCATTTCATAGTCTTTGAACTTTGTACTCTGTACCATGTATGTGTTCTTTATTTGATGTTCTAGATCATCACTTCAGTTTTCAGCAATGCCTGTTCTGTTTTTCACTATGTTCATTGTGTTCCTGAGTTTGATTGCCCATTTTTGTTCATTTAAAAAATCTTGGTCATGTGTTATATCTTGACAATTTGCATGTTTAAATTCTCTTTCTTTAAAAAATTAATTATGGATCAATGTGATGAACCGTTGTACTTGACTAGCTTATTCTACCACCTTTATGCTACTGAGTTCCCTAAGATGTCCAATAATCTCCTCTGATGAATGGTCAGTTGATATGGGTTTCCTAAAAATTCTTTGAAGTTAGGCTTATAGGAATTATGTTGTGATTCCAGACCATGAACGATAAAGAAGCTTTTTAATTTTTTTTAAATTTAATGATTTAGTAGACTACCAGGCTGGGATCTCTTAGGATGTTTGGAGCAGGCATATATTTAAAAACATTTAAAGCTCTCAGTTTATGTATGGAGGCTGTGGATCTGGTTAACATCTTCATTAAAACATTTTCCTAAATAGCATGTGGATTTTATTTCTTTATTTTACCCAAATACTATTTTGAGAAGAGATTTTTAGGTTTTGGGAGTATTCTATTTTAAATATTGAAACATGAAAAAATTTTCTTCTTTCGTTTAGAATTGTCAGAATAAGTGGCTTGTTAAAATTTTGGGTCTGCCGAAAATTATATTAAGTCCTTGAAAATCAGTTTTATGTATTCCTCAAATATATCTTATTTTCATGTAGAGTCATTCAATTCAGGATTAAATTACCTCCCTCCTACCTTCATCACTCTGTATACTTTGCCTTCCTTTTTGTTGCACAAGTACCTAATTTAGCTACTTGATTTTTTTCAACTTTAACAACTTGATTTTTAAAATATATATATTTTAAACTTTTAATGTTGTGATCAAACATATGTAAGAAGAAACAATTGTAAATATTTTTAAGTATATAATTCAGTGACATTAAGTACATGACAATGTTGTGTTATTTCCAATACTATTTCCAGAACATGTTCATCATTCCCAAACAGAAACTCTGTATCCTTTAAGCAATAATACCCCATTCTCTCTTTCCACCAGCTCCTGGTAACCCGTATTCTGCTTTTTGTTTCTATGAATTTGCCTATTTTAGATACCTCATAAAGGAATTATTCAACATTTGTCCTCTTGTGTCTGGCTTATTTTGCTTAGCATAATGTTTTCAAGTTTTGTCCCTGTTTGTGACTGGATACTATTCTGCTATATGTACATACCACATTTTGTTTATCTATTCATCTGTTGATGGACACTTGGATTGTTTCCAGCTTTTGGCTACTGGGAATAACGCTGCCATAAATGTTGTTGTGTAAGTATCTGTTTTAGACTCTGTTTTCACTTTCTTTAGGTATATATATAGAAGTAGAATTGCCAGGTCATATGTTAATTCTATATTTAACTTTTGGACTTACGACCATATTGCTTTCCATAGTTGCAGCATCATTTTACATTCCCACATGCCATTCTTTTTTTGTCTTATTGGGTTCCTAGCAACTTCTTCACTCCAAAAGTTACAAGATTAGGTGGGAAGAGTTATCTCTTTCCACAATATTAGAATATTTTAATCCTTTACACAAGGTAGATTTTGCTTTTAAAGATATAAACGTTTTAATCACTCTAATTTTTTCGGTCCCATTTTTTCTTGAACTTGCCTTGTGTGATTTATCCTGCATGGTTGCTTCAATTTTTTCCTGCTCAGCTACCCATAATCATGATTTCCGGACTGCATCTGAATCTTTGGGACATTCACCTTAGGGTCTTTGTCTTTTCTCCTTATCAGCTACTTAGTTTTTCTAAGATTCTATTTTTTCATCTGCCAAATGAGTATAATAATAGTGCCTCATCTCATTGATTTGTTGGGAGAATTCAATGAGCCAATTTATGTTAGAGCCTTCACACAGTGAAGTGGCTTTAGTAATTGCTCAAAAAATGGTATTTGTTAGTATGTTATTACTTTATTTCTAGGATTTCTGTCTGTGCTCTGATTTTATGCTGTGTCTTCAAATACTTTATATGAATTTTGCCTGGAGCTACTAATAATTTTCAGTTGTATTTTCTGTTTTCTTTTTTTTTATTGTGAACTTTAACATATATACCTAACAGTTTGTAACTTTCAAAGTATGATTTAACAAGTAGCTAGAGAGCAAATTTCGAAGAATGTCATGAGTCACCGTTCTACAACTTCAGCTATTTTCATTATTGTAAAGTACAACGTACATACAGAAAGGTGTTAATTTTCGATGTAAAGCTCAACAAGCAGTTATATAGGTAATTTCAAAAATTGTTATGGGTTACAGTTCTGTGGTTTCAGTTCTTTCCTTATTATGCTGTATAGGGTATATACAGAAAGATGAAGACCTTCAAAGCCCAATTCAATGAGTAGGTATAGAGCAAATTTCAAAGGATGCTATAGGTTACAGTTCTGCCATGTCATTTACCTCCTTCCAGCTATTCCAACATTCTAGCATCTAAAAATATATATATATTTATATAAAGTTTTAGTATTCATAGACCTTTGTTCAATCTTATCTTGTTTGTTGCTACACCTTCCTCTCAATCTCTTTATCCATCTTCAGGGGTGTCTAGACTATGAGCACCCCAACTTGTTCATATTGAAAGGGGGTGTTGACAGTATGGGGAAGGAGGCTGCATCTGATTGTTGTTCTTAAAGAGGTTGTTGCCTCTGGGTTTTAGGACTTGTCTGGCATAGGAACACTCTGGTGGATTTAAGTTTCCGAGAGATAAAACTTAGTGAGTGAACCTTTTATAGAATCTCAGGTAGGGACCTAGGTATTTGGGGGCATGACTGACTGTGGCCATTTGGGATGTCTAGCTGGAGCTTGCATAAGAGAAACCTCCAGGATAGCTTCTCGACTCTATTTGGGATCTCTCAGCCACTGTGACCTCAGTTTCCCTTTCTTTTTTACTCCTTTTGGTCAAGTAGGTAATGCTGCCAGGGCCAGGCTCATTCCTGGGAGTCATGCCCCATGTTGCCGGGGAGATTCCCCTGGGAGTCATGTCCCTCATGATGGGGGAGGTTAATGAATTTATTTGCTGAGTTGGGCTTAGAGAAAGGCAGGGTCATTTTTAAAAAGTCTTTTCCTGGTATGTCCACGGCCTGGTCCTCCTTGTTGATGACTTCTAATGCTTTAATCTTTTCCTTTGCCTGGGCCTTTGCTTCCTGTTTCTTAGTGTGTTTTGTAATCTTTTTTTTGTTGAAAACTGGATAATGTGTTGTTGGAATTTGGGTTCTGAGGTGTCTGTTTACCTTAAGCCTGAATTTAGCTAGTGTTATGACAGAGCTTTGCTTGAGTGCCAGGAGTAATAAAAAAAAAAGAAAGGGGAAAAAAGAAAAAAACAAACAAACAGCCTTTTCTAGTCTTTTCAGATTGACCTGTAATAGCGTTCTCCCTCAAAGATTATCCATACAGTGAGTTTAGAGAATATTTTGAAGCTAAGCATAGTGGCTTGTCTGGTCATTTCTGCACATGTGTTTTGTCTTGGGCAGGCATGTGTGGCCCTAGGAATGCCCCCATTTACATGGATAGAAATGTCTCCTCTGCCCTAGGAAATCATTTCCTTTCAGTCCCAGGCACTCACTTTATGTCCCACAGCTAGTAATTCCTTGCTCTGGGTAGCCACGACTTGATTGCTTCCCACAGGGTTCTACAGGAGAGTTCTATGAGTTGCTTTCTACATGTGGGGCAAATTCTTGGGCAGGGAGCCTGTGACGAGTAGTCTGGTTTGGTCCCTCAGGCTGCCACCAGAGAAACTGGGTCAGACATACATCTTCCCAGTATGTACACAAGGATTACTCTGGTCCTTCTGGAACCAGGACCAGGGATCTACAGTGGGAGCATGGGCCAAATCCACATTGAGGTGGTAAGGGGGTGAGGGAGGGGCCAGCAGGGCACCATGAATTCTACTGCTTTTCAGTTGCCTTTTCTTGATTTGGCACTCACCCTGTTACTGTAATCTTTTAACTGTTTTCTGGAACTTTGAGAAAGATATTTCTGCCAATTTTTGCTAGTTGTTCAAAGTTTCTGTTGGGGGATGGAGCCCTGAACTTTCTCACTTGCCATCTTGATCCTGGGCTGCCTTCTATTATGTTCTTGCTTTACACAGTTATTGCTATGCTGATTCTTCTAGAAAAAAAGAATTTCTGCTGCCTTCACTGTTAGACAAGCTGCTGGCAACATTTTTTTTTTTTTAAATTCATTTTTATTGAGATATATTCACATACCATGCAGTCATACAAAACAAAGCATACATTCAGTTGTTTATAGTACTGTTATATAGTTGTGCATTCATCACCAAGATTAGTTTTTGACATTTTCATTACCACACACACAAAAATAATAAGAATAAAAATTAAAGTGAAAAGTAACAAAGTAAAAAAGAACACTGGGTGCCTTTTTTTTTTTCTTCCCCCATTTTTTGACTCATTCTTCCATAAACTAGAAAAGGGGAATGTGGTCCATATGGCTTTCCCAATCACATTGTCACCCCTCATAAGCTAAATTTTTATATAATCATCTTCAAGATTCATGGGTTCTGGGTTGTAGCTTGATAGTTTCAGGTATTTACTGCCAGCTGTTCCAGTTCATTAGAACTTAAAAAGGGTTGTCTATATTGTGCATAAGAGTGCCCACCAGAGTGACCTTTCGGCTCCTTTTGGAATCTCTCTGCCACTGAAGCTTATTTCATTTCCTTTCACATCCCCCTTTTGGTCAAGAAGATGTTCTCCAACCTACAATGCTGGGTCTAGATTCCTCCCCGGGAGTCATATTCCATGTTGCCAGGGAGATTCACTCCCCTAGGTGTCAGATCCCACGTAGGAGGGAGGCAGTGATTTCACCTGCCAAGTTGGCTTAGCTGGAGAGAGAGGGCCACATCTGAGCAACAAGAGGCATTCGGGAGGAGGCTCTTAGGCACAATTATAGGGAGGCCTAGCCTCTCCTTTGTGATGGCAACATTTAAAAAAAAATAGCCTAATTCACATACAATAAAATCCAGCCTTTTAAAATGTACAATTCAGTGGTTTTTACTATATTCACAGAGTTGTGCAGCCATCATGATTATCAGACTTTATAACATTTTCATCTTCCAAAAAAGAAACCTCGTACCCATTTCACTTGCTCTCCATGCCCTCCCCAATTCTCAACATCTCTAGCCCTTGACAACCACTTACCTACTTTCTGTCTTTATACATTTGCTTATTCTGGAAATTGCATATAAATGGAATCATGCAATATATGACCTTTTGTTTCTGACTTCTTTCACTTAACATAAGGTTTTCAAGTTTCAACTATGTTGTAGCATATATCAGTACTTCATTTTTATTGTTGTTTAATATTACAATTATGGATATACCGCATTTTAAAAATCCATTAATAAATTGATAGATATTTGACTTGTTTCTATGCTGTCAACTTTTACATGAAAAGTATTTCATTAAAAACAATATATATATAGTTCCACCCAGTCAGGAGTCCCTCCTCATCTTTGTTTTCATTTGTGATATATTTTTTTTTTCCCAGAGAATGTGATCTTTTGTTCATGTATTAGTTAACAAATCGTATTTCCTAGTGAAAGAGGGAAATGTAATTTTGACTGTGGTCTGTTAGGTTTCAAAACCTGTGTTCCTTTTGCAGTACCACATATCCCATTATTTAAGCTTAAGTCACCTTCTGGACACATTCTCACCTAAGCCAAGCACCTTCTGGAAGCCCACTCTAAGCTCCTGGGTCCTAAGAGCATATACCATGGGGTTAAGGGCTGGGGGAATGACAATGTTAAGTACATTAAGGAGAATAGGGAATATGGGAACTGCTTTCCCTGCCAGGTGGGCTATAGACACTACAACAATGGTTGTGTAGAAGAAGAAGATGAGGATGAGATGGGAGCTGCAGGTGCTCAGAGCCTTGACTATTGCTTGAGCAGAGTTCAGTCTCAGCACAGAGCGAAAGATCAGAACATAGGAAGCAAAGACTAGAGCCATATCACTTCCACCCATGACCCAGGCCAAAGCCAACTGATAAAACCTGTTAATGGTGGTATCATCACAGGCCAAGTTGGTGATCCCTGGGTTAGAGCACATGCAGTGCTCAATTTTATTTCTGGAGCAGTAGTATCTCTGGGAAGCTAGTATAGGCACTGGGAAGGTCAACAGGCTATTCCTGAGCACCATGAATCCTGTGGCTTTAATCACAAAAGTTTCAGTAACTATGAAAGGGTATTGAAGTGGGTGGCAGATGGCTACATATCTATCCACAGCCATGCAAAGGAAGAAGCCTGACTCCATGCTAATAAAACTGTGAACAGCATAGATTTGAGCAAAGCACTCAGGGAGGCTGATAGCCTTAGCATCAAACCAGAAAACTGCCAGGATCTTGGGCATGATGGTGGTGGCCAGGCCAATGTCCACTACAGCCAAGATGCTAAGGAATTGATACATGGGCTGGTTAAAATTAAGCTCACGCTGGATGGTGATCACGATGAGGAGATTGGCACCAAGAGCTAAGAGGCAGAGCAGAGCCAGGGGCAGGGAGAGCCAGTGCTGCCACTCGTGAATGCCTGGGAGCCCCATCAGGATGAACTCAGACACTTGAAACCTTGAGCTATTAGTTATACTCTGGGAGATATCCATATCTTGAGACAAGTTAGTTCTGTGTCTGTCTGTAGATAAAGGAGAAACAAGGAAGCTTGGTTATGTGCCCAGCTGAGATTCAGATTTAATTTAAAGGCAGAAGCTTCAGCCACAATAACTCAGTCTCTTTGATCATGATATCCTCCATGTCTTTTTGGTCTCTGGGAAATGTTCACAGATGAACAACTGAGATGGCTAAATGTCCTAAAAGGAAAAGTACATTAGACCCAGAAAGCCAGAGGGGAATTGGTTACTGATCTCATGTCACTCAATGCTCTTTTTCTACATGGAGGATGTGGATACAAAGTGGGAGACACATTCACTATGAACCACCTGACTTTCCAGGAGGTAGAGACTGAGGCAGAATTGACAGGTCCCATCTTGGAGGTCTTGCAGAGAAGAACAAGAAGTCAAAGCAGGAATCATCGTAACACTTTTATTCTGAATAGGGGTCAAGAGATTTTACAAAAACTTTGAAAGGTTTTTCAAATTTGAGGAAATTGAGGTTCACAGAAGTTAAATGATTTATCTGAGATGAGAATTTAAGTAATAAATGACCTGGGGCTAAAATCTTAGCATTCTGCATTCAATTGTTGTGCATTTTCCATTAAACTGTTGCTTATGGCTTAAGATAAATGGTTCTTTTAAGATATAGCCTTTTATTCCCTTCTGATTACAAAAGTAAAGTTGAAAACATATTAAAACCTATAGTTTTGAAATTATTGATTTTTTGATAATGAAATATATAAGATAACTAAATTAGCAATACTTTCTATCACTTTTAGATTTGGGTAGGATTTTCTCAAGGGCAATATTATTATTTTAACATATTACCATATTTTTTCCCTAAATAAATTTAAATGTGTGCTATGTTTAATTACCATAGTTATTGTAGATATTTAGACAATTTGATGTTTAAGTGAAATCAGTGTTCACTATATGTCTTTTCAGAACATTACTTCCCGATTTGTGAGGACTTTATTTTGATTCAAATCTTGCATGACTGTAGAACATTTTCAAGTTACCAGAAAGGAAAAATGGGCAATATCCTTTAGATATCCTTGCATAATTGTGAATTATTCTTTATTGCCTTTATACTTGAATATAATATGACCTCTGTAATTTCTGGGTCACAAGATTTTCTTCTTTTAAGCACTCCGGTTGTTCTATTTTATTGGTGTCTAATGTCTTTTGCATAAACCTTTAAGGGAAGAGGAAAATATAGGCCAATTATTGATGAAGATATGCATGTATTCGTCTCCTGTGATTAAAAAATTTAGATATATTCTCTTAAAACATTTGGGAAACAAAAAGACTATGATTAGAAAACCCATTAAATTAATTTTATCACTTAGAGATAATCACAGCATTTTGGAGTATTTCCTTTCAATAGCTATCCAGGGATCCATGCTTTCTTTTTATATAATTAATGTAATTTTATGCATGAATTTAGTGTCCTGTGCCATTTCATGAACATTTTAAATGGTTGCACAATATGTTATTATATGGGTATATAAAAATTTACCCAAGTTTTTTTTATTATTTAAATTTTATAAATTTTGGAAATGAAGATGTATAAAAATACTCTGTAGTTATATTTTAAGAATGATTTTCTCTATGGCTTTTAAATGTTCAATAGGAGTCCTTAATAAAAAGCTTAATTGTGGTGTTCAAGGGAGAAGGTATTCTATGAATCCCCTGAAATGAAATAGAAAACTACTTTATGTCTACAATTTTCTGAGTAGATGACCCATTTCATTTTCATCAAAGTCTCAAGTCGTTACAGTATTCAAAACAAAAATGAATAACTTAGAAAATCATCTTTAATGTAGAATTTTGATTACTATTCACTTCTCATTACTTTTTTTATTCCTGTTTTTAATGGCTTATTAAAAAATTTAACTCATTTATCTTGAACAGATTTTGGTTTACAGTGGGAAGTATTTATTTATATTAAGTTATATATTTTTCCAAATAGTGAAACAATAGTTTCATTATCTTTCCCCATCCGTTGGTGATGCCTCCTTTTGCATACAGTTTCTCTATGCCCTGAGTCTATGTTTTTCTGTCCCATTTTTCTGCCTATGCATTATGATGAATATACCAATTTTATATTTCACACTAAGATATTTACTATATTTGAAATTTTTTGATTGCTATTTTTTCAAGTATATTTTCTAATTAATTGTTGCTATAAAGGAAAACTTGTTTTTTGTTATTTTGCCTTGTATTTACCACTTTACTATTTTATTGTCAGTTGTAAAATTTTTGTGGTTGATTGTTTTCCTCTTTAGTTTTCTAGGAAGACCTCATAATTCTAAAAAGTGATAATCAGGGGCCCTCTTTTCCAAATATTATACCTCTTATTTATGCTTTTATGTTTTATTTTGATCAGAACAATGTGAAACAACAGTACTAGCAGCCAATCTCATTGTTACCCCTTTGGTTGATTTAATAATATTCTGTTAAAATCTTACATTGAGAATGGTTGTTGGATTTTGTACTCTACAAATCAATCAAATTAATAAAGTATTTTATTATATATTTTCTAAGAGTCTCAAATCATGATTCATAAAATCCCCTTCGTTTTGAGACTCTTTGATTTATAATTTATTGTACTAGTAGCACTTAGCTTGGTCATTTACTCACCAAAATTACTGAGAGTCTCCTGTGTGCCTGGTAATGTGATAGCCATGGGCTTCTCTTTACATATTCCTCTGATTGAAGAGTCTCATGTTCTCCAACCTGGCCATATCAGAGCTCAGTCTCATCCCTTTGGCTCTTTCTCTTGATCCAGATCTTAACTTCTGCAGAGGTGAAGAGCCTGATGGAAGGCAACGAAAGGCAAATTGAGAAGTTCAAGGATAGAGTGAGCCAGATTCATAGACCAGGACCAAGATGCAGGGACATGGTCTGCCTTCATTGCCTCCCCTCCCAGTATCCATGCCAGCTGCTGGTTTAGTTAGAGATGCTCTCAGGCTGGTGCTGCCTTCAGGGCTGCTTCCCCTCACCTGGTCATTGCTATCTGTGTTTGCCTTTTGTTGCTCAGAGTGGCTCTCTCCGTTTCCCTACCACTCCCAGGGCTTTGGTTATAAGTCAGAGCCCCGAAATGACCTGGTGCTGATAAGATCTTCCCTAGGCCCATCCCATGGTACTTCTTCGTCTCTCCCAACTGCCCCCCAGGACAGGTCATTGTTTCACTGCAGCAGGAAGAGTTCCCCAGAGACTTGGGGTCTTATCTTGATTTCTTCTGGGAACAGTCATTTAGACCTAATCCCAGGGGACAAGCCCACCAGATGTACAACCATGCCTGGTTGAATTGTTGGAAGAAAGTGTATTCTCCCTTCTGTCTATGCTTGGTTTTCTCCCCCATCGCTTTAGCAAATATGGTCAGTTCTGTTATAATGCATCATATGTCCTATGCAAAATTGTACAGGAAAAACCTCAGAGTTTATGGGAAAATGGGTTTAGGAGTATAATATTCAAAATCTTTTTCAGTGACATGTAGAAAAAGAAAATTTATAAAAGGGTAGCAGAGTTTTTCACATGTTAAGTGGTTAAGAAAAACATAAATTCTTCAATAAGTGTGGCATTTTACCTTGGGAAAAAAAGTTTCCTTGCAGAAGTAGGTGGAAGGGTTGCAACTTGTGAATTATCAGGAAATAGTAGAAGGAGCTTTATCTGAAATTAGTTCTAATACCAGGTGGGTGGATAAATGTGGCTCTGAGATTGCTGGTAGATTGCTGAGGTGTGTGCATGGGAATTTTGGATATTCCTACCCAATTCAGTTTCAGCTCGGTGCAATTTTCTGCATTTAATCAGTGTTTCTAGCGAAAGAAATTGTACATAGGCAAATGTGAAATTCAGTTATGTTCAAGTTTGTTCCTTATATACAATTATGTTGGAACAAATTTGCATATTCAAAACAGGCATTATAGCAGAACTGACTGTATCCCTTCTTTCCTGGGTCAACAGTCTCCTCTTCTCTCTTGTGCATCGTGCACCTAAGTATATGGAGATTCCAGGGACTGCTAACTTCAAATAATATCTCTACTCCACATCTCACTAGGCCTTTCCATGGCACTTCCCAATCTCACCTATGTATCTCTGGGGTCTGCTTTTCACTGACCTCTCCCTGGCCTCTTGAAAGAATCAACTTTGTATATTGCTTTTACTTCTTCACCTTTTTAATCTACTGCCATCTAAATATCTGTCCTATCACTGAAACTGCTCTTGCTGATGATCTCCATACTGCCAAATCAAAAGAGCACTGTATCAGATAGGGCCCCTTGGGGGAAAGATGATCCACCCAAATTAGCAAAATTTGAGGATGGTTTATTTACAAAGATGTGGGCAGTAAGAGATCCTAGTGGAGTTACCTGAGGCCAGTAATGGCAGTTGTCACCACTTCTAGGCCTCATGGGATTCTGAAACAGAGTTGTGTGGTGAAGGTTATTTTGAGAAGAGCTTTTTTATTGCTGTCATTGTTGAATTTTTATGTCTTCAGGTGTGAATTATGTTAACTTTAATGCTACTCTTTCATGTTGATTTTCCTCAAATAATAGGTTGTATTTGTTTTTTTAATTTTTAAAATTATTTTATTATTTTTATATTATGATGAAATTCTCTTTAATCAATCATGAAATCTGCTGAACACTTTCCAGAAGATACATCCATTTAGCCAACCTACTCAGGATTTGAAAAGTTGTATTTGAAATAAAATGTTGAGGTTTACTAAGCTATTTTTTTCAAAACACATTTAAACTAGGCCCGTTCCTGCCAAGAGAAGAAATGCTGCATAGGCATAAACAAAATGCTCTCTTATTACAACCTTTTCATTAGGGTCATAGAAATCGCTCTCCAAAGATAGCACAACTGCATGCTCTCCACTGTGATCACATTGACGATATCAGATCCTTGAGGTGTGTGTTCATCAGGAAGTTTCAGAGAATCCAAGGTGAAAAAGATACTATCCTCTATCACCCCATTTCTTCCACAGAAACTAGTGATGCAGACCTCATGCACATGTTTATGTCTCAGAGGCTTCATAGAGATTGCCTTTCTGCTGTAGGTGGATGGATGGATGGAAACCCTGGTGTCTATCCAGTCACCCTGGTAGGGTTCAAAACCTTTACATACAACTTCTAGAGAGAAGTAAGTTGTGTGATTTAGGAAGCCCACACCTTCCATTACAGAGATAACACAACCAATTAAAACTCTGGAAGGAGAGTATGATGGTCCATTGCCATGGCAATTATCATAGAAAGAATATACTTTGCTTTCAATCCACAAGATATTTTGTCATCTTCCACAAGTGCAGTCACTTTTTGTCCAACTTTCAGAAGCACATTACCAATTATAGCATCATTACCAAAGTAGATCAACTCATTAATCAAGCCATGATCACTACAGAACTTATCACAACACCATGCACAGTGTTCAACTTGGTGTCACCTTCCAAGAGCCTCTCTTGCTGCTTGCAGTCCTTCTCCGAGTTGTCTGCCCTCCTCCAGAAGGCCAAAGTCCTGGCAATGAGTTGAAACATGGTACTGTGGTCAGCCAGCTGAGGCACCGTGCCTGTGTTTGGTTTTATGATTGTTTTTCCTCTAGTAGGCTAGACAATCTTGGAATGCCCCTGTATTTGTTTGATGCAACTGCTATAGGGAGATATGGGCTTAAATCGTGTGCTGATGGCTTGATTTATGGTTTAGCTTTTTCCCCATACTTAATGGAGCATCATTGTTTAAAGCCATTTAGGTCTCTGCTTTGTTTTCTGATCTGATCGCCAATATTCTGGGAGTACCCACTCCAGTGGTTTGATATTTGGTTCACTATTTGGTCCAAGAGTATGTATGCAGAGGGATAGGCCTGCCTGGCTACTCCTATTGTGCTACCCAATTAATCACTGGGTTGGTTTCCTCAAGATCTTCTGCCTCTCCTAGTATCAGATATTTCTGAGTTTAAATAAACATTCTTTTTGTAGCAGTTCTCTCTTATGTGCCTTTTGGGCTTCTGTGCCTGTGGTGGATTGAATTACATACCCCAATTTAGACATGTTCTTGGTCTTGACCTGCATTCCTGTGGGTGTGAACCCATTGTAAATAGGATCTCTTGAAGATGCTATTTTAGTAAAGATGTGACCCAAATGAGTGAGTTTGGGCCTTAATCTGGATTACTGGAGTCCTTTATAAGAAGAAATTCAGGTTTATACAGAGAAAGACTCAGGAGGAGCCAGAAGCCAGAAGTCAGCAGAAACCTGAAGAGAAAGGAGAGAACATGGCCATGTGAGGGGGCACAGAGATGTAAGCCAAGGAGCACTGCAGACTGAGGTACACTAAGGCCCCTGGGAGGAAGCAAGCCTTCTAGGTTTCAAAATCATGAGCCAATAAATTTCCATTGTTTAAGTCAACCTATTGTGTGGTATTTGTGATAGCAGCTCAGAAAAACTAAAACAGTAATTCCCACAATCCCATGAAAGTTAACTTTTATGTTTTAGAGATTGCTGATATTTTCTGTTTCACTAATGACTTCCTGCTCATTTTGCAGCATTTAATGGATTGATTTATTTAACAAATATCTTATCAGTGATTGCTGGGATTTAGGGTGGGAGGAGGAGTCTACAGTGAATGGTAAACTTCATCATGTTGCTTCAGAGGCCTTTGAAATTTATTTATCCTTGGGAATATATTGGGAATTTATTGGTGGCTCTGTATTTGACAAATTTTTGGAGATGTTTTATGGTTATTTGAAAAGAATATGTATTATCTTTTTTACTGTGCACTAGTTCATTCAACACCCATTCAAATCCATCCTTCCATAGCTGTCCTCTATCATAGAAGCTGGGAAGCTAAAATACTCAACTTTTGAGACTTCCTAGCAGCTAGGGATGAATATCAGGCTCATTTCCAGCCAATGAGATGTGAGCAAGTGTCTGCTGAGACTCTCTTTCCATTCCTTCCTTCTTGTTTGGCATATGAAGTTGAATGTGGAGATGTGGTAGCTGTAGTGTAGGATGGCAGATCAGGAAGATGAGGGAGCTTGGTTCCTTGATGTCATAATTGAGCTCCCTTAACAGCTCTGAGCTACCTGATTCTGGATTGATTTTTTCTTTTCTTTTTGGTGGCATGAGATAAACCCTAATTTAGTTAAGCCACTATAATCTCTGTCATCTAGTTTCTCTTATACACAATCTTAACTGATAAAATGTTTGTTTACTAATGTTAGGGAGGCATACTGTTTTCTATTCCTGATGTTTTCTGCCATGTGCAGGTCAGCCCATTGACATAATACTCCTGGTCTCTATCCACCCCTCACTCATTTTCCAGGGGAGGAAGAGTGTCTTAATGTGGTTGGTGAGATGAATAGAAACAAAGGGGGAATCTTGAGCTCAGTCCCTTTCTTTTTGTCTTTGGAGCATGTATCTCTATGGCTCTCAGCCATGTGGTAACCTCAGAGATGTTGTGTCTGCAGGTGGAGCTACGGTTTTGGAGGGTATGTTTGATTCAAGAAATTAACATTTGGTTCACTGACTGAGCAAATGGAGAAAGAGAATTTTTAAAAACCCTGTAATTTTTGGGAGAAAAATGCATGTTTTTGTGTTTTTCCTTATTTGCAGCCCAGGCAGTTTCATGGCCTTGGTGATTTACAGAGATTTGTTTGAGACATTGAGGCTGGTTTTAATATCTGTATAGCTCCCCCACTTTTTACTAGAGAATTTGTGGGTTTAACAGAACAATCATACACAAAATACAGGGATCCCATGTACTACCCCACCACCAACACCTTGCATTGGTGTGGAACATTTGTTAAAATTGATGATAGCACTTTTTTTTTTTTTTTAAATAATTGTCCCATTTTTTTTTAACAGTAGTTACCTTTGTTACAACTGATGAAAGATTACTTAGAGTGTACTATTAACTGTTATCTATAGTTTATATTAGGTGCATTTCCCCCCATATTCCATCCTGTTATTGACACCTTGTATTACTGTCATACATTTGTTATAATTCATGAAAGAACATTCTTAACTTGTATTTTTAACCATAGTCCATTGCCCACAAGAGAGCTCACTGTGTTTTACAGTCCTATGTTTTATCTTTTAATTTTTAGTCTAGTAATATATATGACTTAAAGTTTCCCTTTTTAAGTACGTTCACGTATAGGTCAGTGCTGTTGATTAACTCACGATAATGTGCTACCATTACCATCATCTATTTCCAAACCTTTACAGTCAACCAAAATAGAAATTCTGTACAAGTTCGGCATCAGCTCCCCATTCTCTAAGCCCAGTCTATCCCCTGGTAAACCCATATTCTAGATTCTAACCCTATGAGTTTACTTATTATCATTAGTTCATTTCATTGAGATCATGCAGTATTTGTCCTTTTGCGTCTGGCTTATTTCACTCAACATAATGTCCACAAGGTTCACCCATTTTTTTTTTTTTTTATGGCTGCAAAATATTCCATTGTACGTATCTACCACATTTTGTTTATCCATTAATCAGTTGATGGACACTTGGGTTGCTTACCTCTTTCAGCAATTGTGAATAATGCTGCTATGAACACTGGTATGCAAATATCTTTTTGAGTCTCTAATTTCAATTCTTCTGGGTATATACCAAATAGTGGGATTGCTGGGTCATATGGTAATTCTATATTTAGCTTCCTGAGGAACTGCCAAACTGTCTTCCACAGCAGCTCCATCATTTTACATTCCCACCAGTAATGTTTGAGTTTTCCTGTTTCATCACATCCTCTCTAACACTTGTAGTTTTCTGTTTTTTTAATAGTAGCCATTTTAGTGAGTGTGAAAGGATATCTCATTGTGGTTCTGATTTGCATTTTCCTAATAGCTAATGATGTTGAGCATATTTTCAAGTGCATTTTAGCCATTTGTATATCTTCTTTGGAAAAATGTCTATTCAAGTATTTTGCCCATTTTTAATTGGGTTATTTGTATTTTTATTGTTGAGTTGCAGGATTTCTTTATATAATTTGAATGTTATATTCTACAATAAAAATATGATTTAAAAAAAAACCTTATTGGATGTAGTTTACAAATATTTCTCCCACTGAGTAGGTTGCCTTTTCATTTTTGTGACAAAGTCTTTTGATGCACAAAAGCTTTTAATTTTGAGGAGTTAATATAGCTTTTAATTTCCATGGCTGAATGAGTTTCTTTCTGAGGTGATAAAAGTGTTCTAAATTTGATTGTGGTGATGGTTGCACAACTTTGTAAATACACTAAAAACTGAACTGTATATTTTAAATGGTTGCAGTGTATAGTATGTGATTAATCTATAGCAATAAAGTTATTTTATTTATATATACATATATGTATATATATTTATATATACATTTATGTATATTTATATATACATAAATAATATATATGTACATATGTGTGTGTGTATAACAATGAAGTTTAGCATGACAGTGTTTCTATAACCCCTATGTCTCCCTTTGCTTACCTGAAGGGCCTTTAGATTAAGAATCTCTTAGTATCCTTTGCTTTGTCTACAAAGTGGTTGGTTGATATGTAGCAAGTTATCACACTCAGTTACAGGTTATTTGTAAAGAACTCAGGCCAACCGAAAATAAAGCCTCTGTTTTATGAAATGCACATGGGTGGACCACAGGCTTCTTTCCTATTTGACCTTGGGCATATTTCTTAACTCAGTTGTCTCATCTGTAAAATGAAAAATGTACTTGCTTCATAGGGTTGTTACAGGACTTAAATGAGTTGGTATTTGTGAAATGCTTAGAAAAGTTCTTTGCAAATAGTGTGTGTTATATAAAAAATGTGAGTTAATTTGAATTGATGCTCCTAGTAATTGGGAGAGGTGGCATTTCAACCCAGGACTGTTGCGCTCCAAAGCCTGTGTTCATTCTGCAAAACTACATATGATATTTGGCCATTTAAAGTTGTGTCACTTCCTGGACACTTTCTCACCCAAACCAAGCACCCTCTGGAAACTCACTTTGAGCTCCTGGTTCCTAAGGGTATATACCGTGGGGTTAAGGGCTGGGGGAATGACACTGTGCAGCACATTGAGGAGAGGAGGAATGAGGGGAGCCCTTCCTCCTGCCAGGTTGGTGAGTGATACTACAATAATAGCAGTGTAGAAAAAGAGGATGAGGATGAGGTGGGAGCTACAGGTACTCAGGGCCTTAGATGTTGCTTCAATAGAGTTTAGCCTCAGTACTGAGCGAAGAATCAAAGCATAGGAAACAAAGACCAGACCCATGTCACTTCCACCTATGACCCAGGCAAAGGTCAAGTTGTAAAACCTGTTAATGGTGATGCCATCACATGCCAGACTGGTGACACCCACGTTAGAGCAGAGGCAGTGCTGAATCTCATTCCTGGAGCAGTAGTGTCTCTGGGCAGCCAGTACAGGCACTGGGATGGTCAATAGGCCATTCCTGAGCACCATGAACAGTGTGGCTTTGATCACAAAAGCTTTAGTCACTATGGATGGGTATTGAAGGGGATAACAAATGGCTACGTATCTATCTACAGCTATACAAAGGAAGATGTCTGACTCCATGGTCATAAAAGAGTTCATGGCACAGATCTGAACAAAGCATGCAGAGAGGCTGATGGCCTTGGCATCAAACCAGAAAATAGCCAGGATCTTGGGCATGATGGTGGTGGCCAGGCCAATGTCCACTGCTGCCAGGATACTAAGGAACTGATACATGGGCTGATGCAGGATAGGTTCATGGTGGATGGTGATCAAGATGAGGAGATTGGCACCAAGAGCTAGGAGGTAGAGCAGAGCCAGGGGCAGGGAGAGCCAGTGCTGCCACTCGTGAATTCCTGAGAGGCCCATCAGGATGAACTCAGACACTTGAAATTTTGAGTTATTGGTTATACTCAGGGTGGTATCCATATCATGGAATGTCTTGTTCTCAGCATCTGCCTGTGGATTAAGGAGAAACAAGAATAAGGTTGTGGTTAGCATAGCTGTGAATAAAAATTTGTATAAAGGAATAAGTTTTACCCATGGTAACTCAGTAGTCCCTTTTAATGTAATGCATCCTGAACACCCTTTAGATCTCTAAAAAAAGTCCAGATAAGAATAAAAGAAAGGCCAGAATTGATCCTTAAGTGAAGGTTGTAGTGGAATAAAAGTGAAGACTTGCTGGCTTTATGTTCTTCAAGGGTAGTTTTTTTTTTTTTTTTAATGTGTAGAACATGGGTACAAAGCGGGAGACATGAAAAACCTGACTTCTCAGGAGGTAAAGTTATAAGCAGAGATATTGTCTCTGTTCTAGAGAATGTTCAGGAAGAGAGTAAGTAGCAATAATGAGAACCCTGACCATAATTTTCCTTTAAACAGTGTCTTGTGGTCGACAAATGGTTTCTAACATAAACCATCTCATTTAGTCATTTAATATTACTATTCATGTATGAGGAAACAGAGGTTAAATGATTTCTCTAAATAGGAATCATATATTGAAGTCACCAAGTGACAAAGATAAAGCAAAAATTTTTATCTTTTGCTTTAATTCTAGCACTCTTTCCATTAAATCATAGACAATAAGTCAGTACCCTTTAGGAATGCCAATTTGTTTTCCTCTTCAGATTATGGAAATAATGTTAAAGACATACTTAAAACTATACTTTCAGATAATCAATTTCATTAATAAAGGATATAAGGAGGGAAAATTAGCAACAAACTTCCAGATTTTTGTATGGTGTTTATTGGAACATAACAGGCATTTATCACACACATTTAGACTTTTTTAAAGAAATGTTATGGCTCAGTCTTGGCCCTTTCACACTTGGTCCTACTCATTCTTACATTTTTTATTTTATTCATGGTTGCTTTATTGGAGAATGTTTTCAAGAAATTGTATCAAAATTTCTACTTGGGCAATATGCCTTGGGAATTCTTGCATATTTTAGAATTTGTTATATTTATCCATGAATAATATCTTGCCTTGTCAAAATTGATCCTCAAATGAAGGTTGTTGTGGAATAAGAGTGAAGACTTACTGGCTTTATGTTCTTCAGCATATATTTATTTGATTATTAAAAATAGTGAAAATAAAATAATAGAAATTTTAGAAAACAAAAATTTTATAGAAAAATCATAAACCTGTATTAGTCAGAGTTTTTCAGAGAAACATAACCCACAAGATGGATGAATATATATGTATGTATTTAAGAGATTTATTATAGGAACTTACTATAAGAATTGGCTCAAGTGACCATGGGGACTGGCAAGTCCAAATTCTGTAGGGCAGGCTGCAAGTTGGGGACACCAATGAAGGTTTCAATGGATTCCCTAGTTGAAGTTGGCTAGCTGAAGTAGAGGTAAAAATTCTTTCCTACTGCTGAAAATCATTAGTTCTTCTTTTAAGGCCTCCAACTGAGTGGATGAGTTGACTCCTCTCAGTGCTGAAGGCATTATCCTTTGTTGGTTGTGGATGTAATCAGTTCTAGATGCAATCAACTGAATAATGATTTAAGTCTACAAAGTACCCTCACAGTAACAATCAGGTCAGTGTTGGCTTGACCAAGAAATTGGACACCATAATCTAGCTAAGCTGACACTGCACTTAACCATCACATTCTTTCAACCAAAGCTAATGATATTTAACATTTTAGAATATTTAGTTTTCAGTAATTTTCTTTGCAATCTTTTTGCACAGTTGAAATTTCATGTAAATAGAATTTTTCATCCTGTGCTTTTGCTTCACATAATACAGATGAACTTCCTTATTTATTGGGATACTTCTTATAAACATTTTCAATGGCTGCATTACATGTTACAATATAGTTGAATTCAATTTCCCCCAATTTTTGTTTTGTTTTGCATGCTGTTTACAGATACTTTGGATATACATACATTTTACCTTTAAAAATAATACTTACATTATTTTCCATTTATGCTCTTTATTATGCCCTTATAGCTTAAATAGGATTCTTTAACCAAGAATTTAATTATGGATAGTCTCCATGGGATTCTGTGAACTTTCTAAATATATGGAAAAATTTTGTCTATATTTGTATTAATCTAGGGGAAAGGATTTGTTTATCTTTCATCAAATTCTCAAAAGTTTCACTATCCAGTCAAGAAAGAATTACAGAAAATCATTCTTTAGTCAAAATTTTGACCAATATTCACTTCCCTTGGTCTTTTAATTTTTGATGGTTGAGCTTTTGGTTTTGTGACACTGCTTACTTATATGGAATTCATTTTGCTGTTAATGAAGTGTAGGTAAATAAATTGATTTCAAATAATTAAGCAATGTCCTTTACATCTTTTCCCAACTGATTATTATGCTTCCTTTGTCACATAGTGAATTTTTATGTCATTAAAATTCTATTTCTGGGTAATCTATTGTATATATTTATTTTGGGTTATTTCAAACTGAATTAAAAATTCTAGTTTAATAATGAATTTGATGTATTCAGGGTTATTTTTCTCTTATTACTTATTCTATTCAATTTTAAAACCCATTTCAAGTGTCTTTTCTTCCAGATTAACCTTAGAATTCCTGCATTGATATCTAAAATAGCCCAGTTTTGGTTAGATTTGTGTTAAACATGTGGATTAACTTTGCAAAAAAAAGCGGTTGATATATTTATATTAAAATATTCAGTCTTCTCAATGAGAAATGTCGACCCTTTCTGCCTTTATTTAAATCTCTTTTTAAAAATTCCGTATTAAAATTTTGTACTTCTGCACTGTTCTTATTATAATATTAGTATTTTTGGATCTTTTTGTGTGAATATGATTGTTTTTCTGCGTTATATATTTCTGGTATATGGAAGCTCATTGAGTTTATCTTTTTTAGTGCTATTAAATTGTTTTTTTAATTACTTCATCATGTATTCATTCATTTTTATTAAATTCTTGCAACTTCTGAACATTTGTGATTTTTTTCTGTATTGTAGCAACCAACTACCTGTTGCTAGTGAAAAAATATTTTGTATAATTTTATATATTGCAATTGTATTTGTTTCGTTATTTCATTTTGTATACCAGTGATGTTGCTAAACTGTTAAATTCTTAAAATTTTTCATGTTGATGCTCTTTCTTTAGTTTTCTAGGTAGAACAAAATGTTGCTTGCTGATAATGATGTCTTCCTTCTTTACAAATATTAACATCTCTTAATTTTTGTTTTATGTCATGCTGAAATGGTTGGAAAGTCATGACCATGTAAAATGATTGTGATGGTAAACATCCTTAATGTTTTGGTTGAATTTTATAGGGATGTATCTAGAATTTATGTTAGGTATGATTTCTTTAGTTTTAAAAGTTATGTGTCTTTTATCAGATATAATGAAGTACTCTTGTTTCTAATGGGCTTTTAGTTGATAGTAATGACTCTTGAAGTTATGTTTGATCTAGGAATTTTGGATCTAGAATTTATTATTCTAGACTCCTTTGTTTATCATTTATTCACTTATGTAACACTGCAAAATGCATGGTTTTCTTTCTGTTTTGTGAATATATATATATTTTTGTTTTGTTTTGTTAGGTTTTGCTTGCATAGTCTTCTGACTAGAAAGTCCCACCTTCTCAAGTGTGACCATCTTAGAGCTCAGCCTCAATTCTCTCCTGTTTCCTGATCAGACACTTGGTACTGAAGGCAAAGAAGCAAACAAAGACAGCCAACCATGAATACTAAAAATAAAGCATATAATAAAATTCAGAGGTTAAGACAGAATTCCAGGAACATAGACCACAACCGTCCCCTCACCTCTTAGGTCACATGTCATCAGCTGGCTTACTTATTACTTCAGGAGAAACAATGAAGAGGCTTCAGGCTGGAACTTCCTTCTGTGGTTGCTTCTTCTCCCTTGGCTATAGCTGCCTGTGTTCAGCCTTTCATTGTTCAGAGCAGATCCCTGTCTTTCTTGCCATCCCTGGGGTTTGGGGTTTCAGTATAAATTAGATCCCTAAAATGCCCTGGTCCTGGTGTGCTGCTCTCCAGGCCTCCCTTGTCAGTTAGAAATTAGAATCCTCCAGGGCCTAATGCTTTTTACACTGCATTGGGAAAAGGATCCAAGTGTTCTCAGGATTTCTTCAAGTAATATTTGAGAACATACCCATTTAGCCCCAGTCCCAGAGACAGTTCTACCAATCCACCCCAGACCATCCCCTGGGCTTGATTCATCCCTCTCTGCTTAATAGTGCCCCTCATTTAGAAAGATTCCAAAGTCTCCCCACCTCAGAATATATCTTTACTTTCTAGAGATTGCTCCTGCCTATTCCCAGTTTCACAATCTTTGTAATGTTTATATTTTGCTGCTTCTTCCTTCTATATAATTCTTAGCTCTCTGCAATTTAATTTTTTTTATTGGAGAGACTGTGAATTTACAAAAAAATCATGCATAAAATACAGGATTCCTGTACCCCACCCCACCAACAACACCTTGCATCAGTAAGGAACATTTGTTACAATTGATAGCACATATATAAATAATTGTATTATTTTTTTAACAGTAGTTACCTTTGTTGCAGTTGATGGAAATTTATTAAAATAGTTCCATCTATTGTGCATGATTTACATTAGGTGTGTTTTTCCCCATATACCACCCTTTTACTACCACCTTGTATTAGTTTTGTACATCTGATATAACCCATGAAAGAACCTTCTTATACTTTTACTATTAACTAAAGTCCATGGTCTATAGTAGGGTTCACTGTGTTGTACAGCCCTATGCTTTATCTTTTAATTTTTATTCTAGTCATATACACAACCTAATCTTTCCCCTTTTAACCACATTCACAAATAGTTCAGTGGATTAACTCACTGAATAGCTGTGAATTAACTCACAATAATGTGCTACCTTCACTACCATCCATTTCCAAACCTTTAGCGTCAGCCTAAATAGAAATTCTTTGCAAGTTAAGCATCAGCTCCCCATTCTCTGAGCCCAATCTATCCCCTGGTAACCTATATTCTAGATTCTAACTCTATGAGTTTGCTTATTATAATTAATTCATAACACTTAGGCCATGCGATATTCGTCCTTTTGTGTCTGGCTTACTTCCCTCAACATAATGCCCACAAGGTTCATCCATGTTATTACATGCATCAGGACTTCATTCCTTTTTTCTTTGTTTTTTGTTTTTTGTTTTTTTTAAATTCAGTTTTATTGAGATATATTCACATACCATACAATCATCCATGATGTACAATCAACTGTTCACAGTACCATCATGTAGTTGTGCATTCATCACCCCAATCTATTTTTGAACATTTTCCTTATACCAGAAAGAATCAGAAGAAGAAATAAGAATAAAAAATAAAAATAAAAAAGAACACCCAAATCATCTCCCTCATCCCATCCTATTTCTCATTTAGTTTTTGTCCCTATTTTTCTACTCATCCATCCATACATTGGATAAAAGGAGTGCGGTCCACAAGGTTTTCACAATCACACTGTTACCGCTTGTAATCTACATTGTTATACAATTGTCTTCAAGAGTCAAGGCTACTGGGTTGGAGTCTGGTAGTTTCAGGTATTTACTTCTAGCTATTCTAATACATTAAAACCTAAAAAGTATTGTCTATATAGTGCGTAAGAATGTCCACCAGAGTTATCTCTCAACTCCACTTGAAATCTCTCAGCCACTGAAGCTTTATTTCGATTCATTTTGCATCCCCCTTTTGGTCAAGAAGATGTTCTCAATCCCATGATGCCGGGTCCAGATTCATCTCCAGGAGTTTCATCCCGCATTGCCAGGGAGATTTACACCCCTGGGAGTCAGGTCCCATGTAGGGGGGAGGGCAGTGAGATCACCTGCCAAGGTGGCTTAGTTAGAGAGAGAGGGCCACATCTGAGCAACAAAGAGGCACTCAGGGAGAGACTCTTATGCACAGTTATAAGCAGGTTTAGCCTCTCCTTTGCAGTAACAAGCTTTATAGGGGCAAGCCCTAAGACAGAGGGCTCAGCATGTCAAGCTGTCAGTCCCCAGTGATTGTGAGAGCATCAGCAGCAATCCAGGTGAGGAAGTCCAATACCTCTGCATTCTTCCGCAGCTCCTCAGGGGGCCCCAAATATATATATTTTTTTCTCCGCCCAGATGACTTTGGGATGTGTTGTGTCTGGTTTACAGACCTACCATATCTTGCTTCCTATTCAAAGTTCCATGTAATTGTGGGGTTTGAACAAACTGATTGTAGAAGTTATATTGTTTAGAAAATATAGATCCTGCACCAAATAAACATCTCTTCCCTTGGTCTCACATGGAAGTTGAAGTTTTAAGACACAGTCAGTTTCATCCTTTACCCTTTTGCCCGATTTGCCCTAGTCTTAACCATATCTGCTTCATTCATATCTCTAATCGAAGTCTGGGCTCTTTTTCAGCCTTTTTTTTTTTTTTTTTAACAGTTGCTGTATGCATCAGTACTGGCATTCATATCTGTAGAGCTCTATCTCTGAGTTTCAGGTGTCACACAGATACCCAATGTTCCAGAGACCAGTCAGGTTATACATCAAGGGATCAACATCTCAGAGTTTGGAGACAGCCATTACAATTCAGGAATAGATTTGACTGCTGTAAGAGCTTACAATCCAGGGACCATTACAATAACCATTTCCCTGTTAGGCTGTGCTCTATGATTCAATTCTGAGTTTACACATTGTAGTTAGTCCATATTGGTGAGGCAGTATTTGCCTTGTTCTGGCATACTTCACTCAGAATGCTGTCTACAGGATCCATTCACCTCCTTGCGTGTCTCACAACTACTCTCCTTCTTGTAGTTGCTCAATATTCCATTGTATGCATACACCACAGTTCACCATTTTGTTCCTCTGTCAGTGTACCCTTAGGCCAGCTCCACCTACTGAAATCATGAATACTGCCTCCATAAACACCAATGTGCAAATGTCTCTTCATGTCTCTGCTCTCAGATATTCCAAATACGTACCCCATAATGAGGTTGCAGGACCTCATGGCCCCACATACTTAGCTTCCTGTGGAGCCACCACAGTGGTCTCCAGAAAGGCTACACCATTCTTCCTCCTCATCAACAGTAAATAGGTGCATACTTCTCTCCATGTTTTCTCCAGGACTTTTACCCCTATTTATATTTTTTCCTACAATTTCATAGAGATATATTCATATAACATACAATTATCCACAGTGTACAATCAGTATTCACAGTATCATCATATAGTTGAACATTTATCACCACAGACAGCACTTGAACATGTTGATTACTATGAAAAAGTTTTTTTTTTTGGTGAATAATAAAAAAGATAATAATAAAAAGAAAAATAAAGTGTCATGCGATACAATATATTAGTAAGGACAGAAAACAACACCACTACCAAGAATCCCATATTCTTCCCTTATATCCCCCTCATATACATTTAACTTTTTTTTTTCCTTTTTAATTTTTATTGGGATTGTTCAGATAGCATACAATTATCCAAAGATCCAAAGTGTACAATCAATTACCCCTGGTACCCTCATACAGCTGTGCATCCATCACTACACTTAATTTTTGTTCAATTTTTAGAAACTTTTCATTACTCCAGACAAGAAATAAAGTGAAAGAGGAAAAAAGAAAAAAAGAAAAGGAAACTGGAATCCTCCCATATCCCTAACCAACCCCCCCCAATTGTTTACTCATAGTGTTGATATAGTACGTTTGTTACTGTTTATGAAAAAATGTTGAAATACTGCTAACTGTAGTATATAGTTTGCAGTAGGTTTGTGTTTCTTCCCTATATGCTCCTCTATTATTAACTTCTAATTGTATTGTCATACATTTGTTCTGGTTCATGGAAGAGATTTCTAATATTTGTACAGTTAATCATGGACATTGCCCACCATAGGATTTAGTTTTATACATTCCCACCTTTTGAGCTCCAACTTTCCTTCTGGTGACATATATGACTCTGAGCTTCCCCTTTTCACCTCATTCACACACCATTCTGCACTGTTAGTTATTCTCACATCTAGCTACCAACACCTCTGTTCATTTCCAAACATTTAAGTTTATCCTAGTAGAACATTCTGCTGATACTAAGCAACCACTCCCCATTCTTAAGCCTTGTTCTATATCTTGGTACCTCATATTTCATGTCTATGAGTTTACATATTATAATTAGTCCCTATCAGTGAGATCCTGCAATATTTGTCCTTATATGTCTGGCTTATTTCACTCAGTATATTGCCCTCGAGGTTTTGTCATCAACCCATTTTTTTTTTTAATATGGTTTTGTTCACACACCATACATTCCATTCTAAGTAAATAATCGATGGTTCTCTGTATGGTCAGATATTTATGTGTTCACCACCTTCACCACTATCTATATAAGGGCATCTACATTTCTTCCACAAGGCAGGAGGGAGAGTCAAAGAAGGTAGAGCGGCAAAAGAAAAGGGAAAAAAAAATGACAGCTAGGAAGCAGCAAAAGGCAAAATAACCTTAAATCAAAGTAGAGTAAAGAGTCAGACAACACCACCAATGTCAAGTGTCTAACATGCCTCCCCTATACCCCTCTCTTATCTGCATTTACCTTGGTATATCACTTTTGTTACATTAAGGGACGCATAATACAATGATTCTGTTAGTTACAGTCTCTAGTTTACACTGATTGCATCCCTCCCCCAATGCCTCCCCATTTTTAACACCTTGCAAGGTTGACATTTGCTTGTTCTCCCTCGTGAAAGAACATATTTGTACATTTTATCACAATTGTTGAACACTCTAGATTTCACCAAGTTACACAGTCCCAGTCTTTATCTTTCCTCCTTTCTTCTGGTGTCTCTCATGCTCCCAACCTTCCTCTCTCAACCGTATTCATAGTTATCTTTGTTCAGTGTACTTACATTGCTGTGTTACCATCTCCCAAAACTGTGTTCCAAACCATGTACTCCTGTCTTGTCCTATCACTCTGTAGTGCTCCCTTTAGTATTTCTTGTAGGGCGGTTATCTTGTTCACAAAGTCTCTCATTGTCTGTCAGAAAATATTTTAAGCACTCCCTCATATTTGAAGGACAGCTTTGCTGGATATAGGATTCCTGGTTGGAAGTTTTCCTCTTTCAGTATCTTAAATGTATCACACCACTTCTTTATTGCCTCCATGGTTTCTGCTGAGAGATCCGCACATAGTCTTATTAACCTTCCTTTTTATGTGATTGATTGCTTTTCTCTTGCTGCTTTCAGAAATCTCTCTTTGTATTTGACATTGGACAATCTGATCAGTAAGTGTTTTGGCATAGGTCTATTGTGGTCTATTCTGTTTGGGGTGTGCTGTACTTCTTGAATCTCTAATTTTCTTTCTTTCATAAGTTTTGGGAAATTTTCAGTGATTATTTCTTCTATTATTCTTTCTGCCCCCTTTCCACTCCCTTCTCCCTCTGGGACACCCATACCATGTATATTTGTGTGTTTCATGTTGTCACTCAGCTCCCTAAGACCCTGCTCATATTTTTTCCATTCTTTAACCATGTGTTCTTTCATGTGTGTGAATTCAGATGTTGTGTCTTCCAATTCACTGATCCTTTTTTCTGCCTGTTCAAATCTGTTGTATCCCTCCATTGTCTTTTTCTTCTCCTCCATTATGCCCTTCATTCCTATAAGTTCTGCCATTTGGTTTTTCAAGTTTATGAATTCTTCCTTATGGTCATCCAGTGTCCTCCTTATATCCTTCATCTTTTTGCTATGTCTTCCCTCAGTTCATTGATTTGATTTTTGAATTGATTTAGCTTTGTTTCAACATCTCCAATTAGTTCTTCCTTCAGTTCATTGAATTGATTTAGCAATAATTGCTTCAATTCCTGTGTGTCAGTTGAACTGTTAGTTTGTTCCTTTGGCTTGTCCATATTTCATGTTTCCTAATATAGCTTGTTATCTTAAGTTGCCTAGTCATCTGACTTTCTTGGTTAGTTTATTCTGGAGCTTGTTTTCACTCTTTTACCTAGGGTTTTCTTGTTGGTTGACTTTGTTCTCTAACCCTTGGTGTTCAGTTCAGCCTATTCTAGACCTTTAACTTAGATTCTGTTTAGTTGATCAGAGTTTTTCACCTCTTGTTTTTCTGTTTCTTGCCCTGTCTCTATATGGCCTTCTTATATGATGGTCTCCTCAGATATGGTCAAACCCAGTCAGGATTTCCCAGTCCAGAAAGGCCCAGGTCTCAGGAAGAAGGTATGGATTTTCCTTGAAAATAAGACCCTCCTGTGAGGCCTTTAGAGTCTATGCTTCTTCTATGCTGTCCAGCAGGTGGCACTTGCCAGCCCATGGTTACCCCACCAGTGCAAGAAGTTATGGAGCCTTTAGTTCTTTGGGTGATCCTGACCCTGTCAGGGGCATGGCTGATTGAAGCTGGTTTCTGAATTCCAGCCCCTGGGATCTGAGTTCCCGAAAGGAGGGCTACCACTGGAGCTGGGCCACGCTCTCCTTTTCTTGGGAAGTTATGGTATTTAGTGAATTTTCTCTGCCACTAGTCTTATTACTTTGTCTCTTAGAGCTGTCTTAGCTCTGTTCTTACCTGGGCCCAAATTGCAAGTCTTTGGGGCTTCCTGTAATGGGCTTCTTAGAGTAATTGTTTTAGAAAAAGAGAAAAAGATAACAAACAAAAGAAAAAGAAAAGAAAGGCCCAGTATAGACTATTTACAGTCCTTGCAGATCTAATGTTAAAAGATTGAAATGCTAAAAGAAAAGGAGTTGAGGGCAATTAAGGAACAATCAAGAAAGCAGAGAAACTGGCTTTTCAGACAAGGGTCCTTGCCCCCTGGATTTGCATCTGTGTCTTATTCTGTTTGACCCCTGCCTTTCTCTGTATTATGTTCACCCGAACTCCAGAAAGTCTCTGCTTTCATTTTTGGATTTTTTTTTTTTTTTTTTTTTGCTGTTTTTACTAGCCCTATCTCCTCTCTGCCAGGCTGACTACTCCCAGATTCTCTGTTGTCTGGTCTCAGTCTATCTATGTTTGGGGTTTTTGATCAGCAGTCTGACTTTTCAATCAGAGCTCCAACTGCAGTTCTCCTTCGTGGTTCACAGCACTGATGGCCCCTCTTCCTACAGGACTGTGCCTGGCAGGGAGGGGCGCAGGCTCCTGGCCATGAGAACTTACAGAGTTCACTGAATCTCAGCTGTTGCACACATCTGCGAGTGTTGTATGAAGTATGTCTAAAGTCAAATTCCTCTGCAATGTCCATTCCATGCAGTTCCTGGCTTTCTACCAACGGCCTTAGAGGAGTAATTAAAACCCCCATCTCACCACTCTGCCATATTACTCAGTCTTCTCTCATTCCTTTTTCTGGCTGAAAAATATTACATTGCATGTATCTTCCACATTTTGTTTATCCATTCATTGGTTGATGGACACTTGGGTTGTTTCCATCTTTTGGCAATTGTGAATAATGCTGCAATGAACGCTGGTGTGCTGTTCTAGTCCCTGCTTTTCATTTCTTTGAGTTCACTGATACTTTCTTCTGTCAGCACAAATCTGCTATTGAAACTCTCCTGGGAATTTTTTTTTAAATTCAATTTTATTGAGATACATTCACATACCATACAGTTATCCAAAGTGCACAATCAATTGTCCACAGTACCATCACACAGTTGTGCATTCATCCCCCCCATCTATTTTTTGAACATTCTTCCTGTACCAGAAAAAGTGAAAACAGGAATAAAAAAAGAAAAGCAAAAAAGAACACCCAAATCATTCCCCCAACCCCATTTTTCATTTAGTTTTTTGTCCCCATTTTTCTACTCATCCATCCGTACACTGGACAAAGGGAGTGTGATACACAATGCTTTCACAATCACACTGTCACCTCTTGTAAGCTACATTGGTATACAATCGTCTTTAGGAGTCAAGTCTACTGGGTTGCAGTTAGATAGTTTTAGGTATTTACTTCTAGCTATTCCAATGCATTGAAACCGAAAAAGGGTCATCTATATAGTGTGCAAGGATGCCCACCAGAGTGACCTTTCAGCTCCATTTGGAATCTCTCATCCACTGAAACCTTATTTTGTTTCATTTTGCATCCCCCTTTTGGTCAAGAAGATGTTCTCAATCCCATGATTTTGGGTCCAGATTCACCCCTAGGAGTCATATCTTGTTTTGCCAGGGAGATTTACACCCCTGGGTGTCACATCCCACATAGAGGGGAGGACAGTGAACTCACCTGCCGAGGTGACAGCCATTAACTTTTTAAAATTTCAGTTTTATTGAGATATACTCACATACCATACAATCATCCAAAGTGTACAATCAATTGTTCACAGACCATCCTACAGTTATGCATTCATCACCCCAGTCTATTTTTTGAACATTTTCCTTGTACCATAAAAAGTGAAAATAAGAATAAAAAATAAAAGTAAAAAGGAACACCCAAATCATCCCTCCCCTTCCACCCCATTTATCATTTAGTTTTTGATCCCCATTTTTCTACTCATCCATCCATACACTGGATAGAGGGAGTGTGATCCACAAGGCTTTCACAATCACACTGTCACCTCTTGTAAGCTACATTGCTATACAATCATCTTTAAGAGTCAAGGCAACTGGGTTGCAGTTTGTTTCAAGTATTTACTTCTAGCTATTTTAATGCATTAAAACTTAAAAAGGGTTATCTATATAGTGCATAAAAATGCCCACCAGAGTGCCTTCTCGACTCCTTTTGAATCTCTCAGTGACTGAAACTTTATTTGGTTTCATTTTGCATGCCCCTTTTAGTCAAGATGTTCTCAATCCCATGATGTCAGGTCCAGATTCATCCCCTGGAGTCATATCTCACATTGCTAGGGAACTTTACACCCCTGGGAGTCATGTCCCATGTAGTGGGGAGCATAGTGAGTTCATCTGCTGAGTTGTGACAGCCATTAACTTTTTGTTTTTAATTGGGATGTTCACATACTATACAACTATCTGAGTATCCAAAGTTTACAATCAGTTGCCCATTGGTACCATCACCCAGCTGTGCATCCATCACAATTAAGACAGAAAAAGGAAACTAAAATCCTCCCATACCCCTAACCACCCCCTCTCCATTATTAATTTCTAATTTTGTTGTAGTACATTTGTTACTGTTGAATGAATGTTAAAGTACTACTAACTGTAGTATATAGTTTGCCATAGGTATATACTTTTTCCCTGTTTGCCCCTCTGTTATTAACTTCTAGTAATAGTGTCATACATTTGTTCTAGTTTTGAGAGAGATTTCCAATATTTGTACAGTTAATCATGGACACTGTCCACCACAAGATTCACTGTTTTATACATTCCCATCTTTTAACCTCCAACTTTGCTTCTGGTGACATAGGTGACTCCGAGCTTACCCCTTCTGCCACCTTCACACACCTTTCAGCACTGTTAGGTATTCTTACAATAATATGCTACCATCACCTCTGTCCATTTCCAAACACTTAGGTTCAACCTAATTGAACATTCTGCTCATAATAAGCAACTACTTCCCATTCTTTAGCCTTGTTCTATATCCTGGTAACTTATATTTCATGTCTATGAGTTTACATATTATAATTAGGTCATATCAGTGAGATCCTGCAATATTTGTCTTTATGTGTCCATCTTATTTCACTCAATATTGTGCCTTCAAGGTTTCTTCGTCAACACATTTTTTTAAACATGGTTTTATTCACATAGTGTACATTCCTTCCTAAGTAAACAATTGTTGGTTCCCTGTATAGTCATGTATTTATGTATTCATCACCATCACCACTATCTATATAAGGACATCTCCATTTCTTCCACAAAGATGGAGGAAGAGTCAAGGGAGGTAGAGAGACAAAGGAAAAGAAAAATTGAAAAACAAAACAAAACATAACAGCTAGAAAGTAACAAAAGGAAAGGTAGCATTAACCTAAAGTAGAATAAAGAGTCAGACAACATCACCAATGCCATGAGTCCTATACCCTTCCCCTATGCCCCCCGATGCATTTAGATTTGATGTTTTGCCTTTGTTATATTAAAGGAAGCATAATACAATGTTTCTGTTAATTATAGTCTCTATTTTGCATTGATTGTATTTTCCCCCATTCCACCCTATTTTCAACACCTTGCAATGTCAACATTCATTTTTTCTACCTCATGTAAAACCGTATTTGCACCTTTTATTACAATCATTGAGCACCCTAGGATTCATTGAATTATACAGACACGGTCTTTATCTTTCATCTTTCATTCTGGTGTCCCAATGGTCCTAACCTTCCTCTTTCAACCATACTCACAGTCATCTTTGTTCAGTGTACTTACATTGCTGTGCTACTATCTCCCCAAATTGTTTTCTAAACCTCTCACTGCTTTCTTTTCCTTTCTGTGTGCAGTGCTTCCTTTAGTGTTTCCTATAGAGCAGGTATCTTGTTCACAAACTGTCACTGTCTGTTTTTCAGAGAATATTTTAAACTCTCCCTCATATTTGAATGACAGTTTTGCTGGATATAGGATTTTTGGTTGGTGGTTTTTCTCTTTCAGTATCTTAAATATATCATCCCACTTCCTTCTTGCCTCCATGGTTTCTATTGAGAAATCTAAACATAGTCTTATCAAACTTCCTTTGTATGTGATGGATCGCTTTTCTCTTGCTTCTTTTAGGATTCTCTCTTTGTCTTTGATGTTTGATAATCTGACTATTAAGTGTCTTGGCATAGGGCTATTCAGATCTGTTCGGTTTGTGGTATGCTGCACTTCTTGGATCCGTAATTTTATGTCTTTCTCAAGAGATAGGAAATTTTCATTGATTATTTCCTCTATTATTGCTTCTTCCTCCTTTCTCTTCTTTTCTCGTATTGGGACACCGATGACACATACATTCCTGCTTTTCGTTTTGTCCTTAGGTTCCCAGAGACATTGTTCTTATTTTTCCATTCTTTTCTCTATCTGTTGTGTGTAGGCTGTCAGGTGCCTTGTTCTCCAGTTCCTGAGTGTTTTCTTCTGCCTCTTGAGATCTGCTGTTGTATGTTTCCATTGTCTCTTTCATCTCTTGTGTTGTGCCTTTCATTTCTGTAGATTTTGCCAGTTGGTTTTTTGAACTTTTGATTTCTACCTTATGTAACCCATTGTTTTCATTATATGGTTCATCTCTTTTGCCATATCTTCCCTAAACTTTTTGAATTGAATTAGTATTAGTTGTTTAAATTCCCATATCTCAGTTGAAGTGTAATTTTGTTCCTTTGACTGAGGCATAACTTTGTTTTTCTTATTGTAGGTGTAGTTTTCTGTTGTCTAGGCATCTGGTTTCCTTGGTTACCTCAATCAGGTTGTCCCAGACCAGAATGGGGTCAGGTCCCAGAAGGAAGAAATATTCAGTATCTGGTTTCCCTGAGGGTGTGTCTTAGAAAATTGGTACAACCTGTGAGGCCTCAAGTCACTGTTCTTTTCTGCCCAGCATGTGGCACCTGTCAGCCTGTAACTCCAGACTGGTGTAAGGAGCTGTGGCCCATGTCTATTTTCTCCCAGGCTCTGGTGTGTGGTTCTGAATGGAAGGCAGTTAGTAGAGCTGGGCCCCACCTCCTTCCTCTTAGGGAAAATAGACCCCCTAAGGAGAGGTCATTAGCATTTGAATGGTCTCTGCCTGTGCTGTCTCCACACTTGTCCAGGTGAGAGCACTTTGAACTGAAAATGGCTGAGGCTTTCTCCACTGAGTTGAAAAGAGACAGAAAGCCCCCTTCAGGGCCAGTCCATGGCCACCCTCCGGCTCTCTAAGGTCAGTTGTCACCAAAAGCCTCTGTCTGCTTGTTGGGGATTCATATCTTGTATCAAGCAGACCATGTTTGTTAATTAAAACCCCATTTGGAGCTCAGCTGATCTATATTTGCTTGCTCAGAGAGTGTGCTCTCTAGCACCATGAGGCTTTGCAGTTTGGGCCGTGGGGAGACGAGGATCCCAGCTTGGATATGCAATTTTTACTTACAGATTTTATGCTGCGATCTTGGGCATTCCTCCCAATTCAGGCTGGTGTATGATGAATGGCCGGTCACGTTTGTTCCCCTGCAGTTATTCCACATTATTTAGTAGTTGTTCTTGGTTGTTTGTTAGTTGTTCCAGGGGAACAAACTAGCTTCCACTCCTCTCTATGCTGCCATTTTCTTCCCGATCTCTCCTGGGAATTTTTAATTTCACTTATTTTGATCTTTAATTCTGATAGTTCTTTTCTGTTCTTATAAAAAATTTCTATCTGTTTATTGAGATTCTCATATTTTTCATTCATTTTTTGTTTTTCTGTATTTTCCTTCATCTCCTCAAGCATAATGAGGATCTTTTTTTTTTTTTTAAGTCTTTGTCCGTTATGTCCAAAGTCCAGTCTTCTTCACTGATGTTTTCTGGATTTATGTCCTCTACCTTTGGATGGACCATCATTTCCTGTTTCTTTGTCTTGTTATCTGTTTTTTGCATGCTGTACATTTTAATATTTTCAAATGTTAACTCTGGGATTTATTTCCTGACATACCTCTTTTTTGTATTTGTATCCATCAGGCAATATGACAGAGATTTCCTTGAGTGTCAGGAACTACTAAGCCAAACAAACCTAATTTAAAAAAGCTTTCACTGCCTTTGCAAAATGGCTTTGCTTTGGCTGGTGCTCTCCATCAGAGTTCAGCCCTCCTGTTTGGCTGGTCAGCCCATGGCGAATGCAAAGCGCAGGGCCCTCTCTGTCTTTTCTGGGCCTTTGTCTTGTTCTGAGCTTGTCCTTGGCTAGTGACCTTAGGAGTTCCCCTGTTTACAGGAGTTTGAATACCCCTCTACTTCCTGGAAACAGACCTTCTCCCTCTCCTGGGTGTTCTACTGCATGACTTAATTTGGGTAAGCCTTTCCCAGGCTTCTCACCTCAATTGTATCTTACACTGCTTTTGTTGTCTCAAGCTGCTTTTGCCTGAAGGGGAAATTCTGGGATGGGAGCACACTGGACATAAGTTTCCCAATTCAGTCTTTCCCAGGCAGAAAAAGGTCAGGGACCCATAAAGCAAGAACTTTGTGATCTGGAGAAGGGATGAGGGAGGGACCAGGAAGGGCACTAAGAGTTTCTTTTATGGCTCCCCAAAGCTGTGCTTTCTTGACCTGCCCAGCAAATACAGCCCTGAAATTCTTCCTGAATATGAAAGTATGAAACTCTTCCATAAGGTTTGCACAACCTTGACACCAAAACCTGAAAGAGGTAGCAAACATAAAGATAGCGAACTTAAACTCCCAAAATACCTGGTTTTAGGAAAACTGGAAACTACAATGGGTCCTGCATATGAGGTTACAGGGACAAGGAGAGAGGTTGTGTGGATTTAGGAGCCAGATCACATAAACATTAGTCCTGGCATAGATACAAACTATGATTGTTTTGATGAATGAATAAATAAGTGAAAAAATAAAATATATGGGGCATGTTTGTTCACATTGGCTGAATGCCTGTGCTGTGTAGGGGCTGCAAGGGAGCCTGGTAGCTGTATCATGCTGTCCCGGCAGGGTGTGGCACAAGCAGGAAGCTAGACCCAGCCTTGCGTATTTTAAGTTCCAGGCAAAAGCAGAGCCTCTCCCACTTGCCTTATGATTATGGAGCCCTGGAGGCCCACATCAATGGGAAGATCATGCCGCTGCACCACAGCAAACATCACACTGCATATGTAAATAACTTGAATGCTACTGAGGAGAAATATAAAGAGGCACTAGCAAAGGGTGATGTTACAACTTAGGTAGTTCTTCAGTCTGCTCTGAAGTTTAATGGTGGAGGCCATATCTATCATACCATTTCCTAGACAAACCTGAGCCTTAATGGTGGTGGAGAATCCAAAGGGGAGTTGCTGGAAGCCATCAAATGTGACTTTGGTTCCTTTAACAGATTTAAGGAGAAGTTGACAGCTGTATCTGTTGGCATACAAGGTCCAGGTTGTGGTTGGCTTGACTTCAATCAGGAACAGGGACACTTAAAGAGTGCTGCATGTTCTAATCAGTGCAAGAAACAAGAGGTCTTATTCTACTGCTGGGAGTTGATGTACAGGAGCATGCTTATTACCTTCAGTATAAGAATGTCAGCCTGCTTATATAAATGCTATTTGTAATATAATCATTTGGGAGAATATAACTTAAAGACATAAAACTTGCAAGAAGTGAAATCATTTCTTAATGTTAATCATTACACTGAGTATGTAAAGCTCTTTGACTTTTTATAACAATTTAGAGTCTGCAGTATACTAATAAGCTTCTCTATTTAACATTTCTAAGTATTGATTCTTGAGACAAACAGAATTCAATGATATAATTTCACATTTTAAAAGTCTGATTAGTCACCTGTTTGAAAATACTGAATGTTTTGTATGACTTAGTCTTTTGATGAACATTTTCTTTAACACATGAAATAGCCTAGGAGGTTTTGTCATTGTAAAAAACCATAAAAAAATTCCATCTCTATACTCTTGGAGCCTGAAGGAAAGCCTTTATAATTCTGTATTCTTGCAGTTGTAGGAAGTCCAGTCTTTTGCCCCTGTTGTTGAAGTATAAAACCCAGTGGAAATATTCAACTTTTAATTGAAAATTGCTCGTTTTGTAAGTAACCCACGACTTAGTATTATTTCTGGTAGGTCTCACCCAGGGTCTCTAATTATTGATGGTCCCATGTTTCACAGGGTTAAAACCATTTTATCATTTAAACAGACATAATTTGATTGCTAATTGAGATCTGTTTTATTATGAGGAGGTAGTAGTGTATTTGAATTTGTTTGAAGGCCAAAATATGAAGACATTAACCTGAAATTTTGTCTTCAAACATAGAGACGTATATATTGTATAGAAGTGTCAAAATAGACAAATTAAGGCCTAGTTGATAAAATCAATGACAGGGATTAAACCACAGGTCATCTGGGTGACTACTTGTCCCCACCACCCCCCTTTGGTCCTGTTCATGAGCATCCCTCTGAAGGAACTGGGATGCTAGTGAGAGAACAACCTACCCATAGAGAAGCAGACTAATCTTGGGCTGAGGTCAGCTGTGTGCCTCCCTCAGGAACAAAAATTATTATCTTTCCTTTTAAAAAAAATATACAGCTGCAAATAAAAACTTCATATTGTTTTGCTTCTTCAATAAAGGAAAAAATATACCTATAACACAGTAAGACAGCAAGTCAAATCATGTTCCTGTGTAGTTTTTGAAAACAGACCTGGAGACTATTTAAATGTAGCAGGGATACTTTTTGTATTTGGTTTATATTGTCATGCATATTCCTATGTTGTTCAATCATTATTCTAATATGTTTTAATGGCTATATGTTTTATCAATTGTACATTTCATAATCTATGTTAGAGTTCTATTGCTGGATATTTCATTTGTTCTCAATTATTCTTTATGACCAAAAATGCTTTGGTGGGCAGCTCTGTGCACACAGGTTTTTCCTTCAGTTGGAATATTCCCTATGTGTTTTTCTAAATAGGGTTTTTCTTAAACCTATTTAGTAATAGAATGTTTTCCAATTTTTTAAAATTTGTAATTAGCACCCCAAATTTTATTTTTCTGTTTTTTTCATGAAAAAAAATGGAGTAACATAGCAGTTTCAATATTGAAGACTGAAGTCTTTTTTTAAAAATTTTAATTCAAGGCCCTTTTCTCTTAGAATTCAATTAGGAAAGTATGTAGAGTTTCTGAATTGTCAAAAGTGTTGATGAGAATATTGACAACTGTGTGGGGTGTTTGTGTGTGTGCTGGTGGATTGAAAAAACTTTGGAGTTTCTGATCATTATCTTTTATATACCACAGTGAAGTTACTTTCATGAAGCTTGAGTGAGAGTCACCTGTTTACTGCTTGCCTATATGAACAAGGCAGCGAACTGTAGGTAAACAGATAGTCTAGAAAACTAGAACCTTTTCAAAAGATGGGCATTTGAATACAAGTAGACAGATTGTGGTTTCTGTTGAGCTAACAAATATATGCAGAGACTACTGATTTATAGAAACCTTTTTGACTTCTACTGAGCTTTAAGAGTCTCCCAAAATTCAATGTTGAAATTTTTATGGGGCTCTATTTTTGTTTTGACTTTATCTTAGGAGAACGGAGGAAGGAATGTTGGAAAGCACACTTCAGTAAGGTTTTTGTTTTTCCTCCATGTCAAATAGATTTTAAGAGACTGAGACACTTAAAATAATAAGATTTTAAACAGCCAGCAGAAAATGAGACTTTTAGATTCTACTTAGACGTGGCTTCATAATAGAAAATAAACAGTAGAATATAAAATTGCAGTTTCTTTCATAAAGGAAAAGTGCTGCTCATCCAAGAGGGATTTTTGTGACCTAATCAGCAGTCACTGCTCTACTCCTAAACATGCTTCCTAAGTCTTAGAATGGTCAGTGCTGGAAGGAAACAAGGAAGCAAAAACTAATACTGTTCTCGAAACAGTATCTGTTGCTTGATTGGTGTGTAATAAACAACAATGCTGAGAAATTAAAACTTTATTGTACCCCTAAATTCATAATCTTAAAATGAGCTTTGAATTTCTATTGAGCACCTTTTAAACAGTAACATCGAAACTACAAAATTGTGAGATTGATGTGTTTTGTGATTTACAGCTAAAACTAGGTATAAACATAAGTTTTATTTTCTAATTTCAGGGGGATTACTGTTTTAGAAAGCTCTTCAGAAAATGTTTTACAAATTACTGTTTCTCATTATTAGTCATGCCCTAATGATCCCAGCAAGCTAATGTCCTGTCTTCAAAGATATGCCTCAAACCTAGTATACAATAAAAATCCTATAAGGCTCTAGATAGTTTTCATTTAATTAATCATTAGAGAAACAATTATTTTCCTGTTATAGTAATGTAGAGTTTTGAGTGTTAATAAAAATGTCTTATCAGCCATTAAAAAAAAATACATATGTTCCCTCTTTCCCTCACTCATGCCTAGTGCAATGGCAGCGGCCGCGGCAGAGCAGTAACAGTTCTACCTGCTCCTGGGAAACCTGCTCAGCCCTGACAGTGTGGTCCAGAAACCTAGGAGAATATCCCGGGTCAGTCAAAGATCACATTCCTCTTATAAGCCAGGAGAAATACAAGAGCTGCTGAGGAGGCTAGGCAAATGGCTGCCGTTCTTCTAAGACATCTTCTGTCCTCTGCGTTTGATGAAGTCTATCCAACTCTTCCTTCTGATGTTCAGACTGCCATCAAGAGTGAACTACTAATGATTATTCAGATGGAAACACAATCTAGCATAAGGAAAAAAATTTGTGATACTGCCACAGAGCTGGCCAGGTAATTTAATAGATGAGGATGGCAACAACCAGTGGCCTGAAGGTTTGAAGATCCTTTTTGATTCAGTTAGCTCTCAAAATGTAGGACTGTGGGAAGCTGCCCTTCACATTTTCTGGAGTTTTCCTGGAATTTTTGGGAATCAACAGCAGCACTATTTAGATGTCATCAAATGGATGTTAGTTCAGTGTATGCAAGATCAGGAACATCCATCGATCAGAACATTATCTGCTAGAGTTACAGCGGCTTTTATACTTGCAAATGAGCATAATATTGCTCTGTTCAAACATTTTTCAGACTTATTACCTGGATTCTTATAGGTTGTAAATGATTCATGCCACCAGAATGATGATTCAGTCCTAAAATCTCTTGTTGAGATTGCAGATACTGTTCCAAAGTATTTGCATCCTTATTTAGAATCCACTCTACAGCTAAGTCTAAGGTTATGCAGAGACACTAGTCTCAATAATATGCAATGCCAGCTTGCCCTTGAAGTAATCATGACCCTGTCTGAGACAGCTGCTGCTACGTTAAGAAAACATACCAATATTGTTGCACGTTCTATTCCTCAGATGCTAGCAATGATGGTTGACCTGGAAGAGGATGAGCATTGCTCAAATGCTGATGAACTAGAAGATGATGATTTTGACAGCAATGCAGTTGCTGGTGAGAGTGCTTTAGACCGAATGGCTTGTGGACTTGGTGGAAAACTTGTTCTACAAATGACCAAGGGACACATTATGCAAATGCTTCAAAATCCCGACTGGAAATATCAGCATGCAGGATTGATTGCTTTATCTGCCATTGGTGAAGGATGCCACCAGCAAATGGAAGGGATTCTAAATGAGATAGTAAATTTTGTTTTGTTTTTTTCTTAGGATCCTCAACCAAGGGTAGGGTATACAGTCTGTAATGCTGTGGGACAGATGGCTACAGATTTTGCACCTGGCTTCCAAAAGAAATTCCATGAGAAGGTGATTGCAGCTCTGTTGCAGACAATGGAAGACCAAGGCAATCAATGGGTACAGGCCCATGCAGCTGCTGTGCTCATTAATTTTACTGAAGACTGCCCCAAGTTGCTACTGATTCCATGTTTAGACAATTTTGTGAAACATTTGTATTCCCTTATGGTACTGAAACTTCAAGAGTTGACTCAAAAAGGCACAAAGTTAGTTATGGAACAAGTTGTTTCATCCATTGCATCAGTTGCAGATACCACAGAAGAAAAATTTGTCCCCTACTGTGATTTATTTATGCCATCACTAAGCATATTGTTGAGAATGCAGTTCAGAAGGAACTCAGACTTCTGAGAGAAAAACTATTGTGCATCAACCTCATTGGTCTGGCTGTTGGGAAAGAAAAATTCATGCAAGATGCATCAGATAAGATGCAGCTATTACTGAAGACTTAGACAGACTTCAGTGATACGGAAGATGATGATCCTCGGATTTCTTACATCATCTCAGCATGGGCCAGAATGTGCAAAATCCTTGGAAAAGAATTTCCGCAATACCTTGCAGTGGTTATGAGGCCTTAAATGAAGAGAGCTTCAATTAAACCCAAAGTAGCTCTTTTAGATACCCAAGACATGCAGAATATGAGAGATGATGATAGTTGGGAATTTGTGAACCTTGGAGATCAGCAAAGTTTTGGTATTAAAACTGCAGGACTGGAAGAAAAGTCAACTGCTTGCCAGATGCTGTGCATGAAGTAATGGGAGATGGATGCCTTAATAATGAACACTTTGAAGAACTGGGAGGTATATTCAAAGCAAAACTTGAAGAACATTTTAAAAATCAAGAATTGTGACAAGTTGAAAGACAAGATTAAGACTATGATGGACAGGTTGAAGAGTCACTACAAGATGAGGATGATAATCATGTTTATATTCTGAGCAAAGTTTCATACATTCTACACTCAAAATTCAGTAGCTACAAGGAAAAAGTGTCACCATGGGTTGAACAGCTGCTTCCTTTAATTGTCAACCTAATTTGTTGACATAGACCATGGCCAGACAGACAGTGGGGATTGTGCATCTTTGATAATGTTGTAGAACACTGTAGTCCAGCCTCATTTAAATATGCAGAATATTTCTTAAGGCCAGTGCTCCAATATGTATTCGAACATAGCCCAGAAGTGAGACAAGCTGCTGCATATGGCCTAGGAGTCATGGCACTGTATGGTGGAGAAAACTGTCTTCCTTTTTGTACAGAAGCACTTCTACTGCTAGTAAGAGTTATTCAGACTGCAGATTCTAAGACCAAAGAAAATGTCAATGCTGCAGAGAACTGCATTTCAGCAGTAGGGAAGATTATGAAATTCAAACCTGACTGTGTAAATTTTGAAGAAGTCCTACTACACTGGTTATCGTGGCTCCCACTGCATGAAGATAAAGAGGAAGCTGTTCAGACTTTCAGTTATCTGTGTGACCTAAGTGAAAATAATCACCCAATTGTTCTTGGCCCAAACAATACCAATCTGCCCAAAATATTCAGTATAATTGCAGAAGGAGAAATGCATGAGGTGATTAAACATGAAGATCCTTGTGCCAAACGTCTGGCTAATGTTGTTCATCAAGTACAGACTTCTGGAGGATTGTGGACTGAATGCATAGCACAGCTCAGTCTGGAGCAGCAGGCAGCCATACAGGAGCTCCTGAACTCTGCTTGAAGGGCCTTAATATCATCCACCAGAAAACTAAATCCAAATAAACATTTACCCTTTTGTTTAGGTTAAAAAAGAATACATGTATGTATGAAAGTTTGGAGGCAGCTCCAAGGATGGCTCAGCATTGCCATTTATTTGTGTCATCTAAACTGAT